>NW_028169841.1:0-1000 GCF_963971535.1 Notolepis coatsorum | reverse complement strand
TTAACCCTCCTCCAGTCACCCTTGTTGATGCAATTCTGGTCACATAGCCTTTGTAACCCTAACCCCAACGCGTGTGTTTGTGGATAGCGTTAGCTATATTATTTGATGTATATGCCAGGAAAGTAGCTCAGTCTCACATCGTTGACTCACATCCATGTTTTTTTTTCCCTTCCAAAAATCACTATTAAGCGCACTGCATAAATGTGTCACACCTTCCACCCTAGTCGCAGAAATGAACAGGTTAGGGGGTTAGGGTTAGGGTTACCCTAATAAACCTAATTTATTAGGGTTAACCCTAATAATAAAATATAAAAAAAATCCTGAAAATGAATGAATATTCGATATGTATGGTGGGGACTGAAGTTAATAATGATATTCATGAAAATTTGATGTTTTTAATAAGATCGCAGTTTTGGTCACTAGGGAGACAGGTGGTAAGAGCTGGATCTGTGGATCTGAACCCCTTCTCTGGTCACCTGCTGTGGACCAGAGGAGAAGAACCCCTCCTGGTCACCTGCTGTGGACCAGAGAGGAAGAAAACAATGGTGTCGTTGACATGATCTGAGGTTCCAATAAGCCGCCGGGCTCCTGGCGATGCATCACACGCTGTCTACTATTTCATGATATGGATCGTAAAAAGGTGATACATGCATTACTACCAAGGCAGGCATAGAGCTGTGGGAAAGGGCCAGTTCAGAGACGTATATTAAGCTCCTTCACAGTCAAACCACACTCAGGGAGAGAGAAAGAGAGAGAGAGAGAGAGAGAGAGAGACATATATAGAGATACAGCGAGAGAAGGAGAGAGAGAGAGAGAAGAGAGGAGAGAGAGAGAGAGAGAGAGAGAGAGAGAGAGAGACATAGAGAGAGATGACATATATAGAGATACAGCGAGAGAGAAGAAAGAGACAGAGAGAGAGAGACATAGAGAGAGAGACATATATAGAGATACAGCGAGAGGAGAGAGAAATAGAGAGAGAGTGAGACATATATAGAGTACA
>NW_028169842.1:0-18327 GCF_963971535.1 Notolepis coatsorum | reverse complement strand
AATCGCAATTCGATTTTTTCTTTTCTTTTTCTGTAATGGTTCAGCCCTGACCTACAGCTCTGAGCTGAGCAGGCACCACACCTGTAATGTCCTGATCTGTGTGCTGCTATGGCACATCTATTAGAACAAAAATACAGCTGTGTAGCCTACCGGGGAGGCACTTTTGCAGATAACAATATATCAGTGAATGGCTAATATTGGCTGACCGATGTATGTGTAGAGTTACAGACAGGTTCTGTTATGGATAGTGGTGGCAGGACCCAATCGCAAACAGGAACGGTGGAGAAAGCAGGCAGGACACGGAGGGTGGAGATTCAAAAGGGCTTTACTAAAACAAAAGACTAAGGCACCAACAAACAAACACTATAAAACAAACAAACTTCAACCCAAAAAAACAAAACCTCTCAGTGAAAACTGTAAGAGGGCAAAAACTAAACTAAAAGGTGGTAACAACAAAAACACTAAACACTAGAAAACACTTACTACTAACAAGGCCAAGGAACAAGAACGGGAGCAAGGAACACGAGGGCAAGAAGATAGCAACAACAGGAACAAACACCTAACAGGAAATCTACTAACAGGAATACAAAGTATGAACCGACACAGGGAAGGGGGTAGACAAGACTGATATACAGAGACTGATTGACACAAGAGGGCTGATTGGAAACGAGACACACCTGGGATAGAAACAGACTGAACAACTGGGGTACAAGACTAAATAATAACAACACAAGACAAGACCAAACACACTGGGGACAAAATACTAAGGACAAGAATAATACTTAAAACAGACAAGGGAGCACAAGGGGTAACAGACACACAGGGAGAGATAACTAAATGGGGAGAAAACAGAAACATGGAAACTTTAACTAAACACAAGTGAATGAGGAGTAATGGTGGTAATTGTCCAGCAGATGGAGGTAGAAGTCTGTGAAAAGGTGGGGGCAAGTGAGGAGGAACTGGTGGACCGTAACAGGTTCATTGCAACCGGCAGACATCCTACATTCTGACCAGAACATAAAGACTGAGGGCGGGATCCACTAAGAATGGATTGTGCGGTGGAAATTGCACCCTTAACTGCGCGGGGTTTGCGCCCGGTATCTGCTCCGTCTTTGCGAGCTATCCACAAGGGACATTGCGCGGATGAGATACCAGCGCAGACACGCCCATTATGTGTGGAGTTTTTCCCTGATCTGCTCCAGCGCAGTTGGCTCGCGGAGCAGTCTGCACCTGCCAGCGCTGAGAGAGGCAGAGAGAGAGAGAGAGCTCGGAGGAGCTCGGAGGACGTTCACTTGTTTAAACAAACTATAAACTTTCTGGTTGCCACCTGATTTCACCCGTTGCGCCTCCTCTGTGGATAGCAAACTGAGTTTCAGAGCGATATGCACCGGCTTTGCGTCAGAAAAAGCCGCGCAAACCCCTTTGTGGATCACGCCCTAAGCTTCCTATAATATGCCGTCACTAAGCCGATGAAAATGCTTCTTCAGAAAATAGAATCAGAAGACAAGAGTGACACAAGACCAAATAAATAAATAGGTATTTGGTCAGCTAGTTAGGATTAGATTACAGCTGAGCTAAACACATTTAGAACACAGACTCATCTCCTAACAGGAGAATGGAATGGAATTTGACATTCCCTGTATGAGTATTGAGCACACATAGAATTTGTCAGCTTTAATACAGTAAATAATAGTTGATTGTACACACTTGTCATTTACAATAGATACAATTATAGACGGATAGATAGATAGATGGATAGATAGATATTTTTTATGGATATTCTTTCATTAGCACAAATAGTCTGACAGTAGCCCTACTGCATAGGGCTGGCCGAGTAATCAAGTTTCAATCATGAAAAAAAAGATAATCGAGATAAAACGATTAGCGTGCCGCTTGCAGTGGTTTCAGCTCATGTTGAGAGGGAGGGGGGAGCCACTGGATTATTCTGAAACGTCACTGGTAGCCAAAGTAACTGACTTTGGTCGGAGAAGAAGAAAGGTCAAGCAAATTCAGTTGTCGTCACATGATCTTCTCAAATCAACGAGTAATCGTGTTTAATAATCGTTATTTCAGTATCAAACAAAATAGTCGTGATTCGAATTTTGGCCTTACAGCTGCATACCACCGGTCAATATGTAAACACACATATCTGTGTTTCCTTTTCAAACTGATCGATATGGATTCATCTTTTTCCGGGTCACTGACAATATTTACACCCAATCCTTGCCTCAGGTGGAACCATGGGAAAAGTGGGATAATTGTTTTATTTTAGTTTCTGAGTCGGAGAGTTTGTTTGTTGTGAATAATGAATTACAGTTTGACGCTGGTAATGGATAACGTGTAACAGTAGCATTTGACGTATAACCTCCCTAATCTCTGATATCTCTCTTCTTTCCACTCTCTCTATCTCCCCCTCTCTCTCTCTCTCTCTCTCTCTCTCTCTCTCTCTCTCTCTCTCTCTCTCTCTCTCTCTCTCTCTTTCTCTCTCTCTCTCTCTCTCTCTCTCTCTCTCTCTCTCTCTCCCTTGCACTTTCTCCATCCATCCATCCATCCATCCATCCATCCATCCATCCATCCATCCATCCATCCATCCATCCATCCATCCATCCAACCATCCATCCATCCATCCATCCATCCATCCATCCATCCATCCATCCATCCATCCATCCATCCTGTACTGGTCCCTCTCTCCTTCCTTACCTCCGACCTTCCCTTTCTCCCTCTCTCTCTCTCCCTCTCTCTCTCTCTCCATCCACCCCTCCCCCTCTCACAGGATCCGTCCTCAGCTGGCGAGGGAGAAGATCGAGGGATGTCACATCTGTACGTACGTGATGCCCGGGGAGCCCCAGGTGTTTCTGGGTAAAGACAAGGCCTTCACGTACGACTACGTGTTCGACATGGACTCCCAGCAGGACGCCGTCTACACCCACTGCACGGAGAAGCTCATCGACGGCTGCTTCGAGGGCTACAACGCCACCATCGTTGCCTACGGACAGGTTGGTGTTTTTCACAAAACCTCTCATGCAGGGGTTCGAAATTAAGGGGGGCTTGGGGCAAAATGCCCTCAAAAATTGACCAAATGCCCTTGAAAATCAGTTAAGGGGGGCAAGAAAAGCCCCCGACACTTTGCACAGATGTTTAGCCCTTAGTATGCACTAGGGATGGGCATTTTAAAGAAAAATCCAGATCGATTGATCGCATGCTATAATACTTGAGTGATCGTGTATTACTCGAAAAGGGGAAAAAAAACATAAAAAAAAAGAAAAATCGATGTATTTAAAAAAATGTTTACTTATTTTTGTTCATTCACGTATATATGTTTAAAGGAAACCAACAAACAGTTATAATCTTACACATACATGTGAAAGAATATGTAGAAAAAAAATGTATAACTTTTTTTTTCATAACCATTATTATTAATTTCGATTTTTTTTCTTCGCTTTTTTCTCATCGAAAAACTCACGCCCATGCCCTAGTATGCACACGCACAGTGTAATATGCATGTAATAAATAGTTTGTTAATAAACTCTGTTACTTGAACAATTTTCACTGTGCTCCTAAATTTCTTTGTGTGCTCCTAAATTTTTATTTAGATTTTATTTATTTAGATTTTATTTATTAAAATTTTTATTTAGGAGCACATGTGCTCCTTGGGAAAAAGGTTAGCGTAGAGCCCTATATATTAGGAAGTGGGTACCGAATTTCGGTATTTTTGAAGGTACCGAACCGAAACACGTCGGTACTACCGAGTATCGATTCAAGTGAGATACAGAATTTTTATTATTATTATTATTTTTTTTTTTTTTTACCTATTTTTCTTTTCATGTCAACGTTCACGACGCACAATATATGCTTACCTGGGATTTGACTTGATTCAACAACAAAGCAGGTCGGAGCAATGGCAAGCCGAAAAACTGTCGAAATTGTAGTTATTTGAAGTTTGGATTATTTTTTTCCACGACTCAGGTAGGTAAATTAAATTTCTTGAGACTAAAGTACAGAAAAAAGGTACCGTTGGGTACCGGTATCGATTCACAGGTACCGGTACCGTATCGGTTCAAATGTGAAAGGTACCCCATCCCTACTATATATGGAGACATTAACATTACGTTATCAAACATAGGGACGAAGACTGTAAAAAAAAAAGTGTCGACAATGTTTTTATAATCTTTGTTAATTTTCATCAGAAAAATTCGGTGCCCCCGAAATACAAAAAAAGCCCCAGAAAAACAATTAAGGGGGGGCAAAAAAAAAACTGGAAAAAAAAGTTAATTTCTAACCCTGCTCTCATGCCCACCTGGCCGTCAGAGGGTCTCCTTGAGTCACCTGCGCCATGTGGAGGGAATTTAACCGGATCAAGGATGTACTCAGTCAAATATAGACCGAATTAACACAGGTCTATTTAGCTCAAACAGAGTATCGAACAAGTACAAGAGTTATGCTGGATGACTCCAGGAAGATGCAGGCCTAGTGTCCTCCATAGAGTCATGTTAAAACGTGGACCTTTATACCAGGATAAAATGGGGTGTGGTCTGGTCTGGTGTGCCCAGGTGGGAATGATAATAGGAGGATCGGGGCTGTGGAGGGATGGAGAGCGGAGGAGGAGGCGTAACGGGACGGTTTATTATTATGGTTCACTCTGGCAATAAAAGAAAAAAACCTGATACATTTGTCAAGATGGCGGCTCACGTGTGTAAACTCTTTAATTTTTTTCCGTTTTTCCACCTAAACGGTTAATATTTTTCTTTAGGCAAGGAATCATACAATTGCTGGATCTGATCTGCAATGCCTAGTTTTACAGTTTGATCTGCATTTTGGGAACCAGGAAGTGCCGCAGCGCAGGTGGAGAAATAGTTCATTTTCATTTAAAGAGACAGGAGCCAAACCTGCCTGTTTGAGGCTGCTGCTGAGTGAGACAAGAGCCTGTATAGCTCCAACTAGGAGGCTGCTGCTGCTGAGTGACAAGAGCCTGTATAGCTCCAACTAGGGGCTGCTGCTGCTGAGTGACAAGAGCCTGTATAGCTCCAACTAGGGGCTGCTGCTGCTGAGTGACAGGAGCCTGTATAGCTCCAACTAGGGGCTGCTGCTGCTGAGTGACAGGAGCCTGTATAGCTCCAACTAGGGGCTGCTGCTGCTGAGTGACAAGAGCCTGTATAGCTCCAACTAGGGGCTGCTGCTGCTGAGTGACAGGAGCCTGTATAGCTCCAACTAGGGGCTGCTGCTGCTGAGTGACAAGAGCCTGTATAGCTCCAACTAGGGGCTGCTGCTGCTGAGTGACAAGAGCCTGTATAGCTCCAACTAGGGGCTGCTGCTGCTGAGTGACAAGAGCCTGTATAGCTCCAACTAGGGGCTGCTGCTGCTGAGTGACAAGAGCCTGTATAGCTCCAACTAGGGGCTGCTGCTGAGTGACAAGAGCCTGTATAGCTCCAACTAGGGGCTGCTGCTGCTGAGTGACAGGAGCCTGTATAGCTCCAACTAGGGGCTGCTGCTGCTGAGTGACAATAGCCTGTATAGCTCCAACTAGGGGCTGCTGCTGCTGAGTGACAAGAGCCTGTATAGCTCCACCTAGGGGCTGCTGCTGAGTGACAAGAGCCTGTATAGCTCCACCTAGGGGCTGCTGCTGCTGAGTGACAGGAGCCTGTATAGCTCCACCTAGGGGCTGCTGCTGAGTGACAAGAGCCTGTATAGCTCCACCTAGGGGCTGCTGCTGAGTGACAAGAGCCTGTATAGCTCCACCTAGGGGCTGCTGCTGAGTGACAAGAGCCTGTATAGCTCCAACTAGGGGCTGCTGCTGCTGAGTGACAAGAGCCTGTATAGCTCCACCTAGGGGCTGCTGCTGCTGAGTGACAGGAGCCTGTATAGCTCCACCTAGGGGCTGCTGCTGAGTGACAAGAGCCTGTATAGCTCCAACTAGGGGCTTTTTAACCATAGAAACATGGACATGTTTGTAAATAGACTGTAAAAAAATTTAAATATTAAACTGGGAAATGGCCATCATATGAGCCATAGTTAATAACGTGCGTGTACTGTATGTGTGTGTGTGTGTGAAGAAGAAAACGTGTGTGTACAAAAGTCCTCTCTTTTCAAACAAAAATGTAACCTAAAATATTATTATTATATAATATATGTATATTATGTTATGACTTTGTTTGACAGTTTGATCTGAATTAATGGTGCAGGCTCATTTACATTTAGTCATTTAGCTGACGCTTTTATCCAAAGCGACTTACAAGTTCTTTAGATGTTAACTAGTTGAAAAGGACTAAAATAGGTCCCCTTTATAACATAAAATATGCATACCAACTGTTTCCAGTGACTCGTTGTGAGTGCTCGCCTAGTCGACGCTGACAAACACAGACCTGGAACTAAAAAAAAATTTGGATGACGAGCAAACATCCTCAGTCAGACAGTGTCATCTTGATGATATTTCAAAACTTTCCAGTTTCAAAGCATTATTATTGAGCAAAAGCTGTCCTATTTGCATCAGGACGGATTTGACTTTTTCCACAAACTAGTCTATCGTATTTGAATGGCAGTGCAGAGTTTGCTAGCTTTGTGTGTTACATTTGTAAATGTAGAAAAAGCCTAAAAGTATAGCCTTCCACTGGTACATTTGGTAGAGTCAAATCTTTATCTTGGCACAGATTTCTAATGGTATACCGGTTTAACCGTTATATATCGCCCACCCCTGCTGTGCGTCCTTTCTGGGCGCGTCCCCAAGATCACCACGTGTGTGTGTGTGTGCGCCTGTCATTTTGGAGAAGCGGGTCGCAATGTAACACTTTTTATTGTATTTTTATTGTAGAAGGTTAACCTTTCACTACCACACTACAGACGGTTACTACCTGCTGTAGTGTGGTAGTGAAAGGGTTAACCCTATGCAGTGTGGTGGTGAAAGGGTTAACCTTACTGTATGTGGCGTAGCAGCAGAAACGTTAACCCGATGTAGTGTGGTAGTGAAAGGGTTAACCCTATGCAGTGTGGCGGTGAAAGGGTTAACCTCATGTGGCGTAGCAGCAGAAACGTTAACCCTTTGTAGTGTGGTAGTGAAAGGGTTAAAGCACAAAGGGGGAGTTCAAATAAGGCTACAGTGTATGAAGGAGTGGAGATGAAAGCAGTGTTTCTTGCCACCAAGCTAATCGGGGAGAGAAGAACAAAGACATGTGCGTTCAACCAATGTCAGCACCACGGACAGCACCGCAGTGCTCCATTTAAAAGGCTGCTGTCCCATACTGCATTCTTCTTTCATCGTCCAAACAAAAGATATTGATGATTTGTCTATGGTTGAGGTGTTTTGTGGCGACGTCATACAGGCAGGAGACCTGAGATGTGCTGCTCTCCATGGTGGATCGTACAGGAGCACCACCACATGCCCACAGCATTCATTTGTGAATTCTATTCCGGATTGGTTCGTTGGCGTTGGTGTCAACTTGATGACATCACAAATCCAAGTCTTGATGCTATGGTTTCCAGTTAACACTTTGAGTGCCAGGGACGCCATTTGTCGTTAGTTCATGCCGCCAGTTGAGTGGCGCCGACGACATATAGCGTTTGTTTGTCGTACTTTTTTTTTATTAGCGATTTGAATTCATATTTCATCAATCGAGCCTCACGCTAGTGTTGCAGACTCTCTCTGAGCTCAATTGGGAAAATACCGCCCCCTATCGTCTCTCCCTGTGTAACTGCATCCCATTCGGTTAGACTGATGGGGGGGGGGGGGGGGGGGGGGCCAGCCTCCTCATGTTACTCTCCGTCAAGCCAACTGAAGAGACCCAGGTTGATCGCCGGCCCGGAAAACGCGTGGAATATATATTTACAGTACCCAACGCTGAATCAATAAACACGATCGATATTTGGAATGGCGATCAGGAATTGGAATAATCTTTTTGGATAACATCTGATCTGAGGTAAGGAATCTATTTTTCCAGTCTTAGGGTAATCAGAGCTTTTTTCACAGATATATCCACGTGTGCCCTATGTGTGTGTGTGTGTGTGTGTGTGTGTGTGTGTGTGTGTGTGTGTGTGTGTGTGTGTGTGTGTGCTCGCTGATCAGGAAATAAGATAATCGATTTTTCAGCCCACTTCCCTAGAGTGCCTAAGTACACATATACTATCGATAATCTAGCGTTTATTTGAAAACGATTCATAAATAGGCCGAAAAATTACAACGTTTTTGTGTATGCCAGAATATTCCAGTAAAGGGCGATTATCACGGAATCTATATATTTTCCTGAAAAACGAGGGCTTTTCAAAATGCTATAAAACGGAAATGAACCGATTAAAAAAACAATCCGTCTCGACAATGTTGACTGCAAACAAGTCATTGATAAACGACGGGCAGATTAGACACATAATTTAAGACAGAGATTATGCGTTCACAACGCTATCATTGAAGTGGGTGGCGGCATTCAACCATGTTTTGACCATGTTATGGCCAGTGATCAAAGTGTTAATGGCAAACTACACCAAATTGGCTCTGGATTGCTATGTGTTGAACTGTTCAAGACAATCTGAGAGACGGTGCGTCGCAGATGCAGACAGATATCAAGGAGGCTAAACATCTGGATCTGTCGGGGAGTCCAACAGAACTAGTGAGGGACCCTAACCCAACAGAACGGGACCGCAAACAGAATGAAGAAACTGTGAATGAGAAAATTATGAAACTGTTAAGCCTATTGCAATGTTCGATGACCCTGCTGTGTTATTAGAGTGTCTCTGTTATTAGTCTGTTATTCATTCATTCATGATTTTAGGGACATTTTAAAAGGGGGATGGGCGAGATCTGGGAGATACTGTATAGGCCATTACCAGAGTGAGGTTGACAAGTTGGCTTGGTTCTCCGATGGCATGGGGGGGGGGACCCGGACAAGGACAGAAGGACAGCTCATTTGCTCGGAGCAAAAGAAAAACTGCTCAAAACCTGCAGTGTGCTCCTCTGACCTGAACCTGTGTCACTTCTCGCGTGTGTTTTCACGACAACACATCATTTGGAGACCAGACCGTCTCGTCAGGGTTTCCTCCTGGTGAAAGATCTTGTAACCCCCCCCCCCCCCTGTCATGTGACGTGTGAAACCACAACGACTTCAAGATCCCTGAGTACAAGACAGAATGTTGGGATTTTGTGAACGGCACAGCGATCTGACGACTTTGAAAGTCATCATGTACTGTAGCGTGTGCATGCTTTAAGGGAGACAATTGTCTGTGTTTTGTTTATAGATAATTGTCTTAACTGGTCCACCATCATTGGAACAGCACAGTGTCGATTCTGCTTTAGGGTGGATTTTGTTGGAGCAACAAGGTCTTGTTGATATTTTACCACTAAAACACTGGAGACTTGCTTCCAGGCTAATTCGTGTTAAAGTGTATTCACAAGTATATTCTTGAACTTCCAAAATCATCCAGTCAGGAGGGCTTCTTGAGACTTTTCTGAATACAGCCACAATGGGTGTTATTAACCCACCGTATACAACAGTATATAGTGTTATTAACCCACCGTATACAACAGAGTATATAGAAGGAGACAACAGACAAGAAAACTCTTGCTCATTTTTTTATTTCAAATAAGACGTCATGAGACGACGGAAGAGAACAAGAGAACCTTGGAGTTTGGCATGTTGTACAGTAGCATGTTGTACAGTAGCCTACTCCTACAGTAGGCATGTTGTACAGTAGCCTACTCCTACAGTAGGCATGTTGTACAGTAGCCTACTCCTACAGTAGGCATGTTGTACAGTAGCCTACTCCTACAGTTGGCATGTTGTACAGTAGCCTACTCCTACAGTAGTCTACCCAGCAGGGACTATAGCATCAACAGCATGATCATCAACAGTTTGGTTAGGCGCTGTATCTAATTGAACTTCTTCTTCGGCAAAAGGATCTTGAATGGTATGGAGCAGACGAACTATCCATCCCATAGTAGTGCCTTTCTGTGAAAACCATTGACACAAGAAGACAGTGATGTGGTCAGTTTACTGCATTTAGCACAGAGACAACAGAGTGGAACAAACAGACAAACAGCCTCACCTGCTCTGAGACGCCTATTCCGTAGCGTGCGAGTGTGGCAGCGTGTTCACAGTTGTTTTTCAGGAGGTGAAACGTCCCGCAATTGACTTCCAGCCACAGGATGTGTTTAATGATAACTGCTCTTGGTTGTTTCACCAACTTCAAAGCACGTTTTGGATCTTCGTAATGATCAACTATCTTCGGGACACCTTTCATCGTGTTTTTTTTTACTGTGCCGTAGTAACAGCCTCCATCTGCAAAATAAATGGAAGCTGTTAACCTCTTAAGCCCGATCGGCCCGGTAGCGTATTAATTAATGTTGTGTTTCTTTTTCAAATGTAGCCAAGAGTAAAGACACTAACCCTATCAAAACAGCAGTCAAAGTGTATATTTTCAGCACTACATTTGTTTAGCCAAATATGAGCTTATAAAAATCTCTGCACATTGCATCGGAAACCGGATGATTTAGATGCGAGAACATGACGCTGTCCTAAGAAAGAGGAGACCCAGGGCTTTCGATTTTTCTAAATGTTATAAAACGACACTACCCAGCTCACACCAGCCGCAGTCAAAGCTGCAGCCGCTTAACGTGGGGAAAAGAATATCTATGTGATTTTTATATGTGTATATCTCACAGGTCGAACAAACCTCAACGTTATTGCCATAAAATACAACGTATATCGTTTATTTACCTTTCTGTGAACGTCTAGGAAAAAAACTGTAGATTTCATTCACGGTCTTTGCTGCCCTGTATCGGCCACCTGGTGGCACTAGTTCCAGATTGAACTCTGCCATTGGAAAGAGGAGATTTGGGCCGATCCATAGATGTATGACTTGGCCATAATCAGGTAATTTATAGGCCTGATATTCTATTCATATTTCATATTGAATGTGTCCGGATGGCAAAATCCACTACTGTATCTACTGTACAATAACCCCTGTAAATCATCTGCACTTTGTTAATTTTTCCACTTTTGGTCAATGTTAATAATATAATAATAATAATAATTAATTATTAGGGCTGTCAAAATGAATGCTTTAACCTTGGAGATTAAGTAATGGATAATGTATAGCTACGAGGTCATTGTCGCAAAATAATTGACCGACACAGAGTTTAAAATACAGAGGCGCAGCGCCGAGGTGTTTTAAACGCCAGTGAAGGTCAATTATTTTGCGACAATGATCGAGTATAGCTATACATTATCCCACTTATTACATGGCTAACTTACTAACAAATATACCTAATTCATTGTACACCATCGACAAGACGAGATCAAATGCAAACGCAGTTGTTCTGTGGCTCTGTCAGCCCAAATAAAGTGATTATTATTATCGGCAGTCGGCAGGTCTGTGGTCTGATTGCACTGATGACTGAGTGCAGCTGTGCATATGCTGAGCAGCACTGATACAGTGTTGTAGTGGGCTTGATTGCGAACAGCTGCGCACAGCGGTCATTATTGCTTGGCAGAGGTCCGTTATGGTGTGATAACGGACTTCTGACGCGCGCTATTGACCAATCACAAGCAAGCATTTCGGCGATTGTGAAAACGCCATGTAATAATTTAAATAATTTAAAGCATTAAAATAAATGAATCTAGATTAATCTATGGAGTGAAAAATCTTCAATTTTAGCGCCGCGGATATAAGAAAGCGGTCTAGCTGAGTCAATGTTGATGGTTTTGTTGAACATTTGTATTTCACAGGAGAGAAACTGTATTCAAAGAAAGCTATTAAAATGGTCTTTGAATCTAAATATACTTTCTTTGTGTTGATTTTACATTAATTCCATGATTTTACTCAAGTAAATATCTGTTACAAGCTTCGGTCTTAAATAGAAAAATGCTATTTTTAACCTAGATTAATCTAGATTAATTACAGAAAATTGTGCGATTAATTAGTTAATTATTTTTAATCTATTGACAGTACTAATAATTATATACTGTTAATAATAATAATTTATATTCTCCTTTGGTTCATTACAATTTACTCAAGCATAGTAACAGACACAATGTCCCTAGATACCAAGAACATGCAAATGGCCTGAACCTCAGCGAGCGCTCCGCTCTCTCCCAGTGATGCTCTTAGCTGTCAGGTGAAAAGAAGCAGCTGGCATATGAATCCATGTATTGAAGGAGGCATGTGGTCGTCTACACCCGCCCCAGACCGACAATAGGCCCGACCGTAGGGCAACGACCAGGAGGACATTTTCATAATGACTAAATTGTGGGATGGGAGGAAGCATAATTTTTTTTTTATTTTGTTTAGATTCCGGGCGCAACACATGTTCTCCAGGCTGCATCTGCTCTCTCCTCATTGGGAACAATTGAAAACAAATGTAGACGCTCACAAAAAGCCGCTGTATGGACACAAGGAGTAACAGGGTATGTTCTATATTGTTTGTTTTTCAGTTGGCAGATTCAATGTTTATATACTTACCAGTGCGGTGAAATAGGTCATGGTTCCCTCTCTTGGGAAGTTCGGTTGGAGTGGCATCGCCTACATAGATACCGTAGTGTATGTCTGTATTGATCACACCTTGTGGGAAAGCAATTATATCTCCAAAGGCATACTGTAACACACAAATACATTTCATATTAATTGGCAGGATGGTGTGAATTCATGTTCAGAAGAGTAGCAGTATGAACATCCAACCTGTCACGAGCAGGATGAAGTTAAATGTTTACGACTGAAATATCTGCACGGTGAATATGTTTGTCTTGCCATATTTTAACTTGTTTTAATCTTGTTCTGCCCCCTATCCCTCAAAAGGCTGTGTCTTTTGCCAGATCGCCATTGTAAATAAGAATTAGTTCTTAATGACATACCTGCTTAAATAAACGTTAAATACATATATATATATATTTGAAAACTGACAAGTTAAAGGTAGAATCTGTAATGCTGTCAAACAGTGACCTCTAGACAAAATAGCCCAGCTTGGTATTGCACCTTTTGTTTTTGTTTTTGAATGATATACGTGGCTTGGAGTTTAGTACCTTAACATACTGTGAGTCTCCCCAGACCCCTCTTGGGAGAGCCTGAAGGTGTGGCTAACAATAGCAGCCCCTCCCCCTATCCCCATTCAAATTCAAACCCTCACATCAGGTCAAAACTAAAGATGTAAACAACGTGCAATACACCTCGTCTTGCCTAGTGGTCGCTGTTTGACAGCGTTATAGATTCTACTTTTAAGGAATGGCTCTCTATTGACTAAAATATCACCTGTCAGAAACCCAAAATATCCACGGAGCATTGCAATTTAGAATTGGTAATACCGTATGATGATGATGCCCTCCTTTGCTGTTGCCTGGAAAGCATTTAAAATCTTAAACTGTTCAGTTAACCCTTTCACTGCCACACGACAGCCAGTTAACCCTTTCACTGTGACAATACAGAGGGTTAGCCCTTTACTATCACACAACCGACGCTCCCTGTTCTTACCTGTCTCACTCTGACTCTGATCTCCCCTGGACCCTGCTGCTCCCTGTTCTTACCTGTCTCACTCTGACTCTGATCTCCCCTGGATCCTGCTGCTCCCTGTTCTTACCTGCGTTGCCGTGGGTCCTCCTTGGACTCCTCCTGCACCCTTTGACTTGGATCCACTTGCTCCAATCTGTGTATCAAGAACATGTTCTATTATGAATAATGCCAATAATCTTTCCAGTATTAGTTTTTATAATGAATTCTAACAGTGTCTGATTTTCACACACACTTGCACATACACATGTCCGTGCACACATACACCCATAGCACCTTAACATGGGCTGCATCAATACGGCGAGACAGTACCCCCAAAAGCGCCTTTTTGCTTCTTTCTTTTTGACGATATTGAGATTTTGTTATATTTTGCTTCCTTAACATGTCTTTTTTCAAACTAGTGGCATTAGAATATCGAAAACAGACAATTAGTTGTTTATTTTACTTAATTTTGTCTAATTGTGTCCATAGATCAATGACAATACAGAACTTTGAGGTCGTTTTCTGAAAAACTAGTTTTTATGCATTTTACTTACACACAAAGACACAGAACTCCATTTCCCTAGTACCTACACACACCAAACTTTCCACATGTCTTCCCATCCATATTATGCTTCTTATTTCAGAAGGGTTTGTTGTTGATATATCATTCATAGCCGAGTTTATATTACATTCTATACGAAAGCTAGGCGAAATTAAATGTTTTATGACAGTAGACAGTATTCCCTGATGTATGGGCTGATCAGAGGACATAGCCACAATCCCTTCTGAAAAAAGTTTAGTTTTGAATATATCAACAAAATGAAACCAAGTTTTTGAATCTGGCATTATCCATGTTGGTGATTCGTGTCTTGGCGATTTATGCACATTTGCGAATTTGTTAAGCTATGTACCTTGTTGTTCACTTTAATATGCTCTCTGTAAGCTATATATTATTGTTCACTTTTCTATGCTGTTATGCTTTATGTTATGCAGCAGCAAGTGTACCCCTGAGAGTAGAACCATGCCGCCAAGACTAACTGTATCGCCATTGTCAGTGACTGTGTCCTGCGTATTACAATAAATGGTTAAGCTAATGACGTGAGTGATTCCTGACGGGAAGATAGATATAATGAAGCAAACCTACCCCAAGAACTGAGGGTACCAAGAGGAGGATAACTGCAGCCCACAGGAAGGTCCTCATTTTAGCTTCTGTGAAGATTTGGCACGGGGGGAAAGGGAGTAAAGCATACAGTTTAAATTGATTGTCTTAGTCGAGACATTGTCTTAAAGAAAAGTAGACAACAACAGCCATCACATTGTCCACTTGTGTAACTTAGCATACCTTAACTCACTTGAGGAAGGGCAGGTTAGGAGTGTTTTATTGTTTTCAAGGAATTAGCCACTGAGCTTGAAGAGGGGTTCAAAAGTCCTGCAAAGCGGATGTGTGTTAGTTTTACAAAACCATCTACAACCATTTGATGGACAACAACAGAGGGACTCATATTTTCTAGAATTGAGACTCGGGTCAATTCAAGTTAACACTATCTATTCAAGGGCTCTTTTCAAAATTACATAGGTGCTCCTTGCCATTTGGCCAGGGTTTGAAGTTCTCCATTTAACAAGCCTAAACAAGCTGTTAATAGTGATTGCCGTTTGTGATGTCACAGGGGGCGACACAAGCAATGAATTAGCTTTAATTACTCGATTAGCTATGCTTTTTGGAGGCAGGAACACTGCCTACTTAATGTACTCTCCAATTTGTAACGTTTTTTTACGTTTGGGTGTTGGGTAAATCAAATCAAATCAAATTTATTTGTAAGGCCCGACAACACACGTTAATGTCCCCATGGGCCGGACACGTCTTCTTTAAACAAGTCAAGAAGAAACATCACAATAAATCAAGAACAAAACAAAAACACCATAAAGTCAATTTTTTTTTTAAATAAATGCAACACTCCCAGACATACCCCACGCAAAGGTAAGGAAAAACCCACTAAAACCTAGCAATAGGAAAAAATGCACCACAGGCAATGTGGAGGAGAGAAACCTTAGAAGGGCCGTTCAAGGGGGGATCTCCCTTCTTAGATGTCGGTGATAGTAGTGTTGCAGTAAAACAGGCGAAACAGTTGGTAAGCCCCGGCATAATTAATTAAAATATTTTATATGTGCTACACCCACCAAAAATGATCTTCAATACGAGGGAAGAAAGTGATGCAGGAAAATAAATAATTAGAATTAGAGTCAGACTCGTTTCTTCGCAAAAAGCCTAACACACATGTTCCACAGATTTAAGGAAGTCATATAAAAAATTTTTAAAAGACACATAAATAATACATTCAAATAACTAATTACAATCAAATGTTTGATGTATGTAGAGAACAATGGATGCAAGCGTATGAATTGGATATGAGGGAGCAAGTCTTACCTTCACTTGAGCTGGCGAAAGCTTCCTGAGACTAGAGCTAGAGATGTCCCCTTATATACAGTACATACAGCTCATACCTGGAGACAAGAACAATAGATTCATAGTCTCTATCCAGCCCCTCCTCCATCAGACACGCTGGTTATCATCAAGGCAATTTCCTTATCCTCATTTAGCTAAACACTCTAACTACGCACCCTGGAGGCCACTCCACTGCCCATCTTCTGGCCGCCTCAGACCCACTCCTATCCGAGCTCCGAGAGTGTTGTCAAAGAGAAGCCGGCTATTCTCGGTCCTTGCCCCACAATGGTGGAACGAACATCCCACCACAGTCAGGACAGCCGAAACCACACCAATCTTTCGCCGTCGACTAAAAACACTCTTCTTCAATCAATATCTGAAATGAAAGCGAAAAAGAAGAAAAAAAGGACCTTCGTACTGCCTTCTACTATCATGCACTTTTCCACTAAATAATCTTCCTTGCCTATATTACTAATATTACTACAGTACCTACTATACTAATATGTCTCTACCTACTGCACTCAACACTGCAGCACCCAAGATTCAACACTGTCTGATGAACATTGTTACTCAGCTGAATGAGTTGTACCCTTCCTGCTGACTTGTCGTACAGAACTTAGTAAGTCGCTTAGTAAGTTGGATAAAAGCGTCAACTAAATGACAAAATGTAAATGTAAAATGTATTCACACTTTGAAACATGCTGGGGCCAGAGGACATAGGGGGGGGGGGGTCCATGTACGAGTGCTTGTTCCTACCGCATTTCTTTAGACCCAAATTGTGCCTTCATGGTGAGGTCAATGGACCCCATTGTAATTGGGTTTACCGATCATTTTCAAAATGTTGCTACTTTGGAGCGCAGTTTCCTCACTTTCCAAGCAACCTTGGTATGTATAGGAATTCTTCAAGATTATGATAATAATAATAGTAAGAAAGACATAGGCATAGCATTTGCACAAAATTGGCAGATCAATAGCAATGCATAAAGTGCAGACATAAAATGAGGCATATAATAAGCATAAAATAGACAGCAGCCAAAGTCGAGATAAGGCATAGAACATTAAATCACATAATTAGAACATTAAATCACATAATTAGAACATTAAATTACATAATTCTTCATATTAAGATCATACATAAATTACTTTATTTGTATAGCACTTTTCATACAGAAATTGCAGTTCAAAGTGCTTCACAGCAGGAAAAAAGACAGGCATAAGCGAGCATAAAAAAGACAAAATAGGTAGCAAGTTAAGTTAAATGACAGTTTTTTTTACATTAGGATCTAACATCCATAGGCCTCTCTGTTTACGGTTTCATTCAGTTTAAAAATAGGCAGTACTAAAAATTATGAAATAAAATAGACAGAGTCAAAATGTGTGATAAAATAGTTCAATAAAAATATACAATAACATTTATAACAGAGCTGTGCATCGCTCATAACACTTAATAGAACAACAGCGCAGTGCATCACTCTTAATACTTTGAGTTTCTTTACAAAGTTCAGTTCTAAAATACAACAGAGCAGCGCATCGCTCTTAATACTTTACTTTGAGTTTCTTGACAAAGTTCAGTTCTAAAATACAGCAGAGCAGTGCATCGCTCTTAATACTTTGAGTTTCTTTACAAAGTTCAGTTCTAAATGACCTTATAGAACAACAGAGCAGTGCATCGCTCTCAGCACTTTATAGAACATCTTAATAGGCCTCTTTGTTTATGGTTTGATTGTCACTGATACACATAAGACATAACATAGATGCGTAGGTTCATATGATACTTATATGTTCACTCTTGCTTTAAAACTGAGCTAGAGCCTCCGAAAAGACTGCCATACGCTCATCAGAGGGTTCAAATTAAATATGGTTTTGGAAACGTCCAAACTGAAAATCACTGAGTTAGGGGTTACATGCCTCGTTCAAGGGGACCTCAGGAGGAGTACGGTAGGGGAGAGCAACATGTGTGTTCACCTTCCCCACCCAGATTCTTCCAGTCAGTTCAGGAATTAGATCCAGCTGCCTGGTCAAAGTGTTTGTATCAAATATTAATTGTTTTATTGTTTATTTATTGTATTGCATTTTATTTTGCAAATGCAACAATAGAGAATACAGTAGGCTCATCGCTCTTATACTGTATTGTGCTAGCAGCACACAGCATTCAAATCAAGAGCTCATTTGAGCAACTGTGCTGCTGATACCATAGATATCAAATCAAATTATGAACTTGGAATGAGTCTCCATATCGAAAGTCTTTGTTTGATTACAATTTCACTTTTCATATTGTATCAAATGTTGATTGTTTTATGGTTCATTTTGGAAAAGGGACAGTAGATAAAACTACCGTAGGCTCGTTTTCTGACACTGAACCGCGCTAACAGCACACAGCATTCAAATCAAGAGCTCATTTGTGTAACTGTGCTGATAATGTACTG
>NW_028169843.1:0-4000 GCF_963971535.1 Notolepis coatsorum | reverse complement strand
TAGCGTTTACTCTGACTGCCCAACCAGAAGTCTGCAAGTCATGTCATGATTTCTCAAGACACAACTGAGTAACACTAGCTGGTTACTGGAAAACGATAGATGTGCTTCCAGCCTATCACAAAATGAACTCCTCACACCCAAAATGTCTAATTTATATATTGTAATTTTCAAAATGATAATCATTGCCCCAAGCTGTTGCAGAGTGAAACAATTGGGCTGTTGATGAGATCGCACTGGGTGAGGCTTGGCCATTGCACTTTGTTTGTGCCGACTCCTGTGAATGCCGAGCAAAAGGCGTTGTCTCTCTGGTGGTAAAAAGGTGAACCATTAACTCTATAGTTTACACACACACACACACACACACACACACACACACACACACACACACACACACACACACACACACACACACACACACACACACACACACACACACACACACACACACACACACACACACACACACACACACACACACACACACACACACACACACACACACACACACACACACACACACACACACACACACACACACACACACACACACACACACACACACACACACACACATGACGTCAGCTGTCACTCTGCATTTTTTATCAAATGTTCTTGTCTCTTTTATTGCACTTTGCCCTTGCTTTCCTATATGTACTGTACTCTACCTCTTTTTCTAGTGTATTTTTATTGCATTGTATGTGTTTTTATCATGTTGTGAAGCACTTTGGTTTGGCTGTTAGTCATTTGTAAACGTGCTATACAAATAAACTGACTTGACTTGACACACACACACACACACACACACACACACACACACACACACACACACACACACACACTTCTAATTCGTTATTGCAACATATAATATAACTGATGTGCCATACAGACCCTCATCTGCACATTTTTTTTTGTTTACCTTCTCAAATTCTTATACACCGTTTATTTTTTATTATACTTCTATTGCCTATATGTATGTCTTTCTACTATTACCCTACCCTGTGCCAGGTTGTGGTCTATTTTCCTCAGTAATCGTTTCACTTGTGTTTCATGATGATCTAATTAAACACCTTTGTTCATTGTGGACCTTCCTCATTCTTTAAATGTGATCTTCGTCATGAAGTAGATGTTCTGGTCCTACCTGTTTCTCAGTCCTCTCTGCTGCAGCCGACACCGTGTCGTGGCCTTTATGTTCATCCATGACGCACAGATAACAGATACACTGCTGGTCCGTACGACAGTAGACCTGCAGCAGCATGTTGTGACTAGAACACATCTTGTCCTGCAGTCGGGCCGTGGCTTTGACCAGCTTGTGCTTCTTCAACACGGGGATACTGTGGTGAGGTTGGAGGTGGGTCTCGCAGAAAGAAGCCAGACACACCAGGCAAGACATGAGGGCCTTGTGGCGTCTGGTTCCAGTGCAGAAATCACAGGCCACGTCTCCTGGTCCGGCGTAGGTCAGAGCAGCAGAGGCAGAAGCCTGCTGGCCCCCTGTCCTCTTCAGCTGCTCCACCACCTAGGAGGACAGAAGGAGGACGGCTCAGTCACTGATGACCATGGCACCTGGCAAGAGCACTTATTCAAGGGTACTACGACTATGCTTGCACCTCATGGTACCAAAGCACCTCAAAGGCGCTAAAAACTAAATTACAAACATCACAAAACAAACTGGTCAGACTACTGCTTGACCTTACCCCTAGAACCCACCTCACCCCTGCTCACTTTGACAACCTAGGATGGCTTAGAGTAGACGACAGAGTACAGCAACTTGCAATGGGCCTGGTCTACAAGATACACTACACGACTAAGGTACCCATGTACATGTCGAAATACTTCCCTAAGGTCAGTGAATACCACGACCACAACACCAGAGGGAGCTCTACGGGAGACTGCAATTCGAAACTGGCCCCTGTAAATGTCCTAACCCAACCCTCTCCAATGTACAGTAAATGTCCTAACCCAGTAATACACGAGACCCTCTTCTTAGTTGGGACCAAGTAAGGTTGTCGATAATCCAATGTACAGTTACCCCCTACCCCCCACCTCACCCACCCAACCACCTCCAATGTACAAACCACAAAACAAGGAAAACATAATACGTCATCTGCAATGAGAAATTACATGTGTTTCTGTCTCTCTTCATGTACATGGGGGGGGGGGGGGGGGTCAGTGCCAATACGCAAAATGAATGGCCTACTGACAATCAGAGCCATTTGTTGTTATTGAGTCTACTATTAGCATAAGTTACTTCATATTGCACACTGACCAAAAACTTCAGATTCAATCAAAGAAATGTAGGCCAGGAAAAAAGTTCTGAAATGTGTAGGAACACTGTATGAGGATTAGTATGGTTACTGGATAGCATTGGTATTATCGCACATTAAAAATGCCCTTATGTTTAAAATGTTCATAGGACAAAAGGAAAAAAAACAAATTTTTTGAACTTTTAAAACATTTTAAAATAAACCTTTTAGTAAAGACTAAACACACGGAGGGCCCTCCCCCAGTTTTGGGCCATAGGTCATCTGTTCCCCTCTTAAACTGGTAAATGGTGCATTTATATAGTGCTTTTATCCAAAGCGCTTAACAATTTGTTCCTCACATTCTACCATTCACTCACACATTCACACACCGACGGCAGAGCCATGCAAGGTGCCACCCACCTCTGCCAGCATGGTGTTTTTCTTCAGCGCTGGCCTGGGAGTGAAGCTCTGTCTGCACTGAGGACAGCTGTAGACTCCTTTATTCTCACCCTGGTCCCAGTAATCTCCAATACAGCTGCTGCAGTAACTGTGTCCACAGGGGACTGTGACTGGTTCCTTAAGAAGGTCCAGACAGATAGAACAGCAGAACTGGTCCTTGTCCAACACAACCTCCTCCTGCTGTTCGGCCATTGTACCCACGTCTCTCTCTGAGGGCTGTCTACTCGACAAGAGATTAACAGCAGTTTCGTTTTCTCTGAAGAGGCAGCGGGAGAGAAGGGGAGGGACTCATGGTTTCTTCCCAGGGGGCGGAATTTAACTCAGCATAGAACGTTAAGAATGTCTTTGGGTGGTTTTAAATAATATAGGATGCAGACAGTGAAGACAACACTTAATGTTTCCATTATTTATTTGGTTTCTTACACCTCCAAGCACCACATTTCATGTAATACAGTATATACCGAGAACAGAAGTGATTGTTACATAACAGGCATCATGTTTATAGCCTGTGTTACAGCGACACCTAGTGGTGCTCTTAAGATGCTGCATGTAAGTCCTGGGTGGGCAGAGGGGCGGAGCCTCAGTTAAATAAAGCTCCACTGAAACATGATGGTGTCAGAAGAAGCGGCAGCTCCGAAAGAAATAAACACATAAAGAAATAAAACCACGCCATGGCAGCAAGGAACAGCGTCCCAGCGCCCGAGGGCATGATGCCCATTGTCTGGTGATTTGGTGAAGAACTGGAGGTTCTCCGTGTGGAGTTTGAGGATGCTCTCTCTCTCTCTCTCTCTCTCTCTCTCTCTCTCTCTCTCTCTCTCTCTCTCTCTCTCTCTCTCTCTCTCTCTCTCTCTCTCTCTCCCTCTCTCCCTCTCCTCTCCTCTCTCTCTCTCTCTCTCTCTCTCTCTCTCTCTCTCTCTCTCTCTGAATGAATGAATGAATGAATGAATGAATGAATGAATGAATGAATGAATGAATGAATGAATGAAAACTTTATTTAACAGATTGCAGAATGGGTACAATACAGTACGCTCAATACATACAATTGTTAAGGGGATGCAGACCTGAGAAAGACGTTTGTCTTGTTTTCCATCAGGGTCCTCCATTTTCAATTCATATTTATGACATACACAACATACATGACATTTATGGCATAGGGACATATAGGTATTTAGTACTGATACATTTGTGACATAGGCGGTATTCAAATATACAGTACTGTTACCCCTAGATCCTGACAGAGTATATACATATGATGGGGAGGAGACTGTACATTAGGAGGGGGTGGGTGGGTGGGAGGGAAA
>NW_028169844.1:96783-102706 GCF_963971535.1 Notolepis coatsorum | reverse complement strand
ATATATAGAGAGAGAGACATAGATAGAGAGGGAGATACAGAGATAGAGGCAGATAGAGGCAGATAGAGAGAGAGAGAGAGAGAGAGAGAGAGAGCGAGAGAGAGAGACAGATATAGATATATAGAGAGAGAAAGAGAGAGATACAAACAGATAGAGATATGGAGATAAAGAGTGACAGAGAGAAGGAGAGAGAGAGACGTAGATAGACTGAGAGACATAGAGAGACAGAGAGAGGTAGAGAGAGGTAGAGAGACAGACAAAGAGAGACAGAAGAGAGTGAAAAAAAGGTAAAGGGAGATCACACCTCAAATAACACTGCGTATAATAAGTCCTGCAGGGATCTGTGTGTGTGTGTGTGTGTGTGTGTGTGTGTGTGTGTGTGTGTGTGTGTGTGTGTGTGTGTGTGGTGTGTGTATGGTGATGCTATTTGAGGTAGCAGGATTTCACCAGGGGGTTGTCATCTGCTTGAAGCACGAGCCAGTGAGAACACACACACACACACACACACACACACACACACACACACACACACACACACACACACACACACACACACACACACACACACACACACACACACACACACACACACACACACACACACACACACACACACACACACACACACACACACACACACACACACACACACCTCAAATTTCAAAAAGTCATACTGATCTTATGCCGGGCTAAATGCCTTGATAGAAGCAGAGCTGGGAGGGAGAGAGAGAGAGAGATGAAGATACAGATAAATAGAGAGGGAGATATAGAGATAGAGAGAGTGAGAGAGTGAGTGAGTGAGATAGAGAGGGGTAGAGATGAAGATACATACTGTATATAGAGAGAGGGATAATGAGAGAGAGAGAGGAAGAGAAGAGAGAGAGATATATAGAGAGGGGTAGAGATGAAGATACATGCTGTATATAGAGAGAGGGATAATGAGAGAGAGAGAGGAGTAGAGAGAGAGAGAGAGAGAGAGAGAGAGAGAGAGAGAGAGAGAGAGATGGAGAGAGTAGGATAGAGGAAGATAGAGAGAGGGAAGGAGAGAGGGATAGAGATGGAGTGAGGGGGATAGAGGTGAAAATAGAGGGATATACGAAGAGACAGAGGGGGAGAGAGAGGGGGAGTGGTAGAGATAGATGGAGAGAGGAGGATAGGTAGATATGGGAGAGGGAAGGAGGGATGGATAGGAGATGGAATAATGACATGGATGGAGAGGGAGGGCGAGATGAGAGTGAGAGAGGGAGGGAAATGAGGAGAGGGAGGGATAGAGGAGAAGGAGAAGACGACATGGAGTGAGAGATGAGGTGGGTGAAGAGAGGAAGAGAGGAGGAGAGAGTGAAAGAGGGAGAGAGGAGGAGAGTGAAAGAGGGAGAGCGGATGAGAGAGTGAAAGAGGGAGATGAGGAGAGTGAAAGAGGGAGAGAGGATGATAGTGAAAGAGGGAGAGTAGGATAGAGTGAAAGAGGGAGAGGATAAGGGAGTGAAATGGAGAGTGAAAGAGGGAGAGAGGAGGAGATAGTGGAAGAGGGAGAGAGGAGGAGAGAGTGAAAGAGGGAGAGGAGGAGAGTGAAAGAGGGAGAGGAGGAGAGTGAAAGAGGGAGAGGAGGAGAGTGAAAGAGGGAGAGGAGGAGAGTGAAAGAGGGAGAGCGGATGAGAGAGTGAAAGAGGGAGAGGAGGAGAGTGAAAGAGGGAGAGAGGATGATAGTGAAAGAGGGAGAGGAGGAGAGTGAAAGAGGGAGAGAGGATGATAGTGAAAGAGGGAGAGTAGGATATAGTGAAAAAGGGAGAGATCCGAGATAAGGGAGTGAAATGGAGAGTGAAAGAGGGAGAGAGGAGGAGATAGTGGAAGAGGGAGAGAGGAGGAGAGAGTGAAAGAGGGAGAGGAGGAGAGTGAAAGAGGGAGAGAGGATGATAGTGAAAGAGGGAGAGTAGGATAGAGTGAAAGAGGGAGAGGAGGAGAGAGTGAACGAGGGAGAGGATAAGGGAGTGAAATGGGGAGAGTGAAAGAGGGAGAGAGGAGGAGATAGTGGAAGAGGGAGAGAGGAGGAGAGAGTGAAAGAGGGAGATGAGGAGAGAGTGAAAGAGGGAGAGAGGAGGAGATAGTGAAAGAGGGAGAGAGGAGGAGATAGTGGAAGAGGGAGAGAGGAGGAGACAGTGAAGAGGGAGATGAGGAGAGAGTGAAAGAGGGAGAGAGGATAGCGTGAAAGAGGGAGAGAGGATAAGGGAGTGAAATGGGGAGAGTGAAAGAGGGAGAGAGGAGGAGAGAGTGAAAGAGGAGAGAGGAGGAGATAGTGGAAGAGGGAGAGAGGAGGAGAGAGTGAAAGAGGAAGAGGGAGAGTGAAAGTGGGAGAGAGGAGGAGAGAGTGGACGAGGGAGAGAAGAGGAGAGTGAAAGGGGAGAGAGGATGAGAGAGTGAAATAGGGAGAGAGAGGAGAGTGAAGGGGGAGAGAGGATGAGAGAGTGAAATAGGAGAGGGGAGGAGAGTGAAAGAGGGAGATAGGAGGAGAGAGTGAAAGAGGGAGATAGGAGGAGGGAACTGCTCCCGCCTACTTCCGGTCAATGGTCTCTAATTACACACCCTCAAGACCCCTACGCTCTGCATCTTCTGGCCGTCTCAGACCCACTGCTATCCGCGCTCCGGGAGGGTCATCAAGGAGAAGCCGCCTATTCTCAGCCCTTGCCCCACAACTGATGGAATGAACTGCCCAGTGCCCACCCAGTTAGGACAGCCGAAACCCGTCCAATCTTTCACCGTCGACTTGTCTTAATATACTACCTACACTGTAGCACTCAACACTTTGATGAACATTGTTACTCAGCTGATAAGAGTTGTGCCCTTCCTGATGACTTGTCGTACATAACTTGCTTTGGATAAAAGCGTCAACTAAATGACTAAATGTAAATGAGCAGAGAGTGAAAGAGGGAGAGAGTTGGAGAGAGTGAAAGATGGAGAGGTGTGGGGGAGGGATGTGGAGGTGAAGGGGGGAGGGGGAGACTGGTGGATAAGGAGGAGCAGAGAAAGGAGAAGAGATGAGGGAGAGAATATTGATTATGTAAATTGATATGTAGAGTACTGTATATTATTCTACTGGCGTACATATATATCACACTGTCCTGTGACTTACTGAGAGAGAGAGAGAGAGAGAGAGAGAGAGAGAGAGAGAGAGAGAGAGAGAGAGAGAGAGAGAGAGAGAGAGAGAGAGAGATAGAGAGAGAGAGAAAGAGAGAGACAAATAGAGAGAGAGGGAGCACTTGAAAATAATCTGCCTCTGTTGCATAATTAATCTTCACTAGCTTTTAACACAGTTAGAATGTTAATTAACGCCAACATTTAAGGAGATGGGGGGATTGGAGGAGAGAGAGGAAGAAAGAAAAGAGAGAGATAGAGATAGAGAGAGAGAGATGTACTATGACATTAATATGTGTTTTGTAATCCATGCTTATGTTATAAATCATTTGCTTTGGCAAATGTACAAGTTGCGTCATGCCAATAAAGCCATTTGAATTGAATTGAAATTGAGAGAGAGAGAGAGAGAGAGAGAGAGAGAGAGAGAGAGAGAAAGAAGAGAAAGAGAGAGAGAGAGAAGGGGTAGAAAAAATAAGTAAGTGAGATAGAGAGATGCCCACAAATCTTATCAACCCAGTTACACGCAATACTAAATTAAAAGATGACACAGTGGACATACAGTACACAGACCTTCGATCATCCCTCTCCGATGAAGGCAATTTGGGTTTGTACCAGAGGCCATTCGACTGGTGAATGGCCTCAGTACAAGGAAAGGTCAGTTTACAAACGTGCACCCTTTGACCCCTTGATTTTAATATTTTAATATTTTGACGAAAGTGCACTTTATACCGACCAAATCCATTTATTTATTTATTTATCTATTGGACTGACAGATCAACAATGTAGGGATCCCATTCTGGCAGTGTCATGTATTTTATACTTTGAAGTGTCATGTATGTCTCTTGTCCCTGTTTTGTCCTGTTTTGTCTTGAATGTATAGAAATGCAGCCGTTTGTGATATCATGCCTTAAATTGCCCCTTGCGGGACTAATAACGTTTTTTAATTGAATTGAATTGAAAAAAGTCAATGCTGAGCCCTAACCCTCCTGAGCCCCAACCCCCCTGGTTGGTTACTGCTGCTAACTAACAAGCTAGCAGGCAAACATTAGCTTCCACTCGTGCCGTATCTCTACATCACGCTCTCCAAACCAATCAGTATTATGTTGTCTGTTGCAAGCGATCCGCCTGCAGGCTGTTTCACTGTGAGGAGCTACAAGCTACAAGCTACCCAGCTAGCTAGCTCCTCTCATCAGCAAGCTGTTTCACTGTGAAACATAAGCTTGTCTATATGATGAGATACAATTCACAATCAACAGACACAGTTACTCCACCAGGCATGTGTCAATGGAAAGATGTACTGTAAAGATGCCAAGAACAAATGCAATGAAAAGGACTGTGATGTATAGAGCCATGACTGCATGGAATTCCTTACCACCTGCACTAACTAGGGTTGAAGACAAACAGACATTTAAAAAACACCTTAAAAATCATATAAGAAAGAGTGGTACTGTCAGTTAAGTAAACATAGTGGGTGATTGAGAAGATGGGTATGTGTGATTGTTGAACTTAGATTTTTAATATATTTGTATATTGTATTGAGATGTATTGTTATGCTTTAAGTGAACATATATGCCTTGAAACATGATTGAGTAGATGGGTATGTGTGATTGGTGAACTTAGATATTTTATGTGTGATAGGTGAACTTAGATATTTTATTATATAATATTTTAGGTGTTATTGAGGTGTATTGTATTGTTTTATTGTATTGTATTGTATTAATTGTATTGTATTGATTTTATTGTATTGTATTGATTTGTGTGGACCCCAGTAATAGTAGCCTATGCCTGTGGCAATGGCTAATGGGGATCCGAATAAACTAAACTAAACTAGCTAGCTCCTCTCATCAGCAGCAGCTACCGCTACAAGCTAGTAAGCTACCCAGCTAGCTAGTGTCGTATCATTTGATAAATATAGCTCCTAAAATGTACTGGAAATGTCCCTAGGAAGAAAGGTTTAAGTACAGAGGGTCAGAGACAGCTGTCCTCTGCAAGTCATAAAAGATCACTAGAGAGTAAAACCCCTCAAAGCTACATCCTGCCTAGAACCTGTGTTTGCAAGATAAGAGAAAAAGAAGTTTGTTTCTAGGTTAAGGAACTCAGTAATAATCATTAAGTCATTTAGTTAGTAAAGACAATTGAATTGGTGTGCAAAATGAATGAATCATGTTTCTAGTCTTTAAAAACAGTCAAAGTGTAACAGTTGAAGACATCTAGTTCCACAAGAGTGCATAGTGTTTATAAATGGTTTGGAATGTGATCTCCCTGAGTAAATTTACATACAAGTGTTACAAGCAGCTGGAACAATGGACCTATAGGTCACATGCGCCTGTTAGATGCTGCAGGCACCTCCTGTGAGCACGACGTAGAGACAAAATGTCTAAGGAGGAGTTAAGGTTTACTACTCCAGTAATTAAAGTATGTTTATATCCTTAATGAAGCTCCAAATTAAACTGCAAATATTACTGTTATGTTGTGCTAAGAATCTTGGACGTAATGATATGAAATATGCTGTGTTTATGACCAAAGAAATCACCAAAGTTTGCCATTAAACTATTTCTGAACCAATCTGGAGAATACCCATAATACTGAAAATTAGCTGCTTATAAGGGATATTAACTTAAGCTAAAAGGAATGATTAAAATGCTATAAAACTAGACTGATGAGACAAACAGTGAATTTCATCTAGAACCAAAGGCTTTTGAGACAAATATATAATGTATGTGTTTAGGGGATTAAGCAGCATTCAACCATGAATGTTCTGAGACTTAATACCAAAATTATTAAGTCTAATTTT
>NW_028169844.1:54283-94283 GCF_963971535.1 Notolepis coatsorum | reverse complement strand
GGCTTTAGTGAGGCCTACAGGAGCACACTAACACACACAGAACTACAGAGTGAGGCTTTAGTGAGGCTCACTAACACACACATGCAAGCAAGAATGATTTGCAAAAAACTCTGCACACAGGCAAGAAAACACGCAGGCAAACAAATATGTTCTTTCATCTCAAGAACTTGTGTTTACTATTCAAAATAACCATGAGGGGAAAAACACTACGGAGAAATAACCTGAATGTCTATTTTTGGTGGAATTGCTCTTTAAGCTGAAGGTGTGCTCTAAAAGCAGGGTGGTACATGTGCTCTATATATATATATATATATATATATATATATATATATATATATATAGGCAGTACTGCCAACTGATAATCAACACAACAGCTGGCCAGGATACACACACACACACACACACACACACACACACACACACACACACACACACACACACACACAGTGCAACAGAAAGATAACTATTCAACCGCCAGTCTCACACTGTGAGGTGTGTCTGTGTGTGTGCATGTGTGTGTGTATGTGTGTGTGTGTGTGTGCATGTGTGTCTGTGTGTGTGTGTGTGAGTGTGCATGTGTGTGTGTGTGTGTGCATGTGTGAGTGTGTGTGCATGTGTGTGTGTGTGTGTGTGTGTGTGTGTGTGTGTGTGTGTCTGTGTGTGTGAGTGTGTGTGTGTGTGTGTGTGTGTGTCTGTGTGTGTGTGTGTGTGTGCATGTGTGTGTGTGTGTGTGCATGTGCGTGTGTGTGTAAAGAGTGATGTTAAGTCACACATACTGAGACAACGTGTCACTGTGTGATTTTTACCCTGCAGAACAAGAGCAGCTGTTTTCTAAACTACACAGTAATGTTCCAGTGAACAGTGAAGTTATCAACCACAGTATCAGACAGACCACCGCAATATCACACAGACCACCTCAATATCAGACAGACCATAATATCAGACAGACCACCTCAATATCACACAGACCACCACAATATCACACAGACCACCTCAATATCAGACAGACCACCACAATATCACACAGACCACCACAATATCAGACAGACCACCTCAATATCAGACAGACCACCGCAATATCAGACAGACCACCTCAATATCACACAGACCACCGCAATATCAGACAGACCACCGCAATATCAGACAGACCACCGCAATATCACACAGACCAGCTCAATATCAGACAGACCACCACAATATCACACAGACCACCTCAATATCACACAGACCAGCGCAATATCAGACAGACCACCACAATATCAGACAGACCACCACAATATCAGACAGACCACCTCAATATCAGACAGACCACCACAATATCACACAGACCACCTCAATATCAGACAGACCACCACAATATCAGACAGACCACCTCAATATCACACAGACCACCTCAATATCAGACAGACCACCTCAATATCAGACAGACCACCACAATATCAGACAGACCACCTCAATATCAGACAGACCACCGCAATATCAGACAGACCACCGCAATATCAGACAGACCACCTCAATATCAGACAGACCACCACAATATCAGACAGACCACCGCAATATCAGACAGACCACCTCAATATCAGACAGACCACCATAAATATTAGACAGACCACCATAAATACTGCATATCCCCACAATGATATATAAACAGCACTTGTTGTGTTGCACTGTGTGTCTGTGACTCAACTCAAACCTGTCACTCAAACCTGCCACCACAGATACCCTGTGGGATACACTGCACACTCAGACACTCACACTGTCACACGCATACACGCGCGCGCTCGCTCGCACATCATTTGCGTTTGGCTCACCGATCATGTGGTTGGCCACGTGAATCTGGATCTCTCGTTCCGTCTCAAACGTCATCTGGCATTTAATACACTGGTACGTCTTCTTCTGCAGGGAGACACACACACACACACACACACACACACACAAACAAACACAGGTCAGGTCATATGGCATGAAATACACTGTTAAGGGCACATGCACACTGCAGAGACACACACACACACACACATGCGCACACACACATTAATATTATAATAGGCCTGCACATAAAATATTAATTTGAGTAATATGTATTTCATTATTCATAAAGAGATATTCCACTCCAAACTGTCTCAGCGGATCTGCCAGAGACAGCGACAGACCAGGGGTTAGAGAGCTCACAGATTACAAATTACTTACTATAATCTAATTACTTACTGTAATCTGATTACTGAGTCGCTTTCTGGCTACTTGTCTCCGAGATCCATCAAATAAGCAGTTCAGTTCAATACACACTCTACTGTAATCTGATCATCATCTCTAGAACATTATGTCAGGGCGATTCAAATGATATATGACGAGTCGGCGTACAGAGAGGAGGTCCGGTACCTAGCTCTGTGGGGTGCTAATAACAACCTGGCCCTCAACACCAACAAAACTAAGATAGTGGTGGACTTCAGGAGAAATAAAACAGGCACGCACAGCTAGGGTTGGGCACCGAAAACCGGTTCTAATTAGGAACCGGTTCCTAACTTCCGGTTCTGGAACCGGAAGTAACATACCTGCATTTCGATTCTAAAAAAAATAAATAAAAATAATTTTTTTTTTTTTTTATACTTTGTTTATTAATACCCTAGTTACAGTACAGCAACCAAATTAAACTGTATCAAGTCAACTGAAAATGTGAATAGTATGAAAAAAATGTAAAATAAAAAAAAATTAAAAATGCTCCTGCGAAATAAGCTGTGACCTGCACCTCAAAGAATCGGAATCGAGAATCGTTCAGAACAGGAATCGATATGGAGAATCGGAATCGGAACCGGAATCGTTCAAATCCAAACGATGCCCAACCCTACGCACAGCCCCATCCGCATCAATGGAGAGGAGGTTGAGCGTGTCTGTAGTTTCAAATTCCTGGGAGTCCACATCTCTGAGGACCTGTCCTGGACCACCAACACCTCGACCCTGGTCAAGAAGGCCCACAAGCGCCTCTTTTTCCTGAGGAAGTTGGCCAAACTCCACCTATCCCCTCCCGTGCTAGTGAAACTTTTATCGCTGTACAATTGAGAGCATCCCGTTGGGAACCGGTTCCTAATTGTCCGATTTCTGGAATCGCATGCCTCCGTGACTATCGATTCCTCTTATCGATGCCATGTTTTTCCGACAGTTGCAGCCATAGCAGACTATTTGATTCCTTGACTAGGAAAACCTAAAGGGCTCGAAATTGCGACCGTTTCTATGTGCAGTGAAAACTTTTTACGTGGTAAACTAATGTTAGCGCTAGCTAGCTAAATAGCCATGCTCATTGCAGAGAGAGACAGAGAGAGAACACTGAGCTGGCACGGGTGGGGGCTCGGGGGGAGGGAGCCGTCTCTCTGTGTGTGTGTGTGTGTGTGCGTGTGCGTGCGTGTGTGTGTGCGCGTGCGTGCGCACGACATCAGAGGAGGTACAGTAGAAGCCTCAGAATTTCGGTAGGTGAATTGCTTTCCTAGATGTTAATTATGTGTCAGTTATTTTTTTACTTTTAACCTTTATTTATACAGGTAGGTTATTGCTAACGAATTCTATTTTGCAATAACGACCTGTTGAATGCAACTACAGTTCAATAGATTAAATTAGTTTAAGAGAATCTCAAATACATAATTTTATTTAGGTGTATAGTTAATTTATTTTTTTACAGTTTTTGTATTTTTCTGACATGGGGGCTTAACAATAAATGATAAATGACAATCAGAAATGTCAAGTTGCATGTTGTTATTCTAACCAGCTTAGTTCTGTTGCATTTCCAATTTATATATTTAATTATAAATTTATCAGGGATCAATAAGGGAATCGATAATGGAACCGGACAGATAAGAAGAATCGATAATGGAATCGGATCGATAAAATCTTATCAATTCCCATCCCTAATCCTCACCACCTGCATCTCAGTCTGCTACGGCAACTGCACCGTTAAGGACAGGAAATCACTGCAGAGGGTAGTGAAAATAGCCCAACGCATCATCAAGACCCCCCCCCCCCCCCCCCCCCATCTCATCAATCTATGAGAAGCGGTGCTCACGGAGAGCACGGAACATCATCAAATACACTTCTCACCCCAACCATGGACTGTTCACCCGCCTGCGGGGTACTCGCTCTGGGGCATGCTATACTGCAGCCTCCCAGGCAGAACCAACAGGACCACGAATAGTTTCTTCCCCTCAGCTGTCAGACTTCTGAATCAAAACTCTACATAGCCCACTGCACCTCACTGTATACCTGTGTATAGCCATAGCTTATGTAGACTTTATTTTAATGATTATTTTTTATTATATTTAGCATTCTCATCACTTCACATTGTGCTAACCATTGCACTTTACCCGACAGTTTTATTTATGTGTTTTATATTGCAACCGACTGTTGATTGTCACATCGTGGTTAGACGTACACAATCTCGTTGCACTGTCTTGTACTGTGTAATGACAACAAAGTGAATCTAATCTAATCTAATCTAATATCACAATGACTACTGGTAGAGTTCCTATAGGAGAGATAGGGGGAGAGAGGGAGAGAGAGAGAGATAGAGAGAGAGAAAGAGAGAGAGAGAGAGAGAGAGAGAGAGAGAGAGAGAGAGAGAGAGAGAGAGAGAGAGAGAGAGAGAGAGAGAGAGAGAGAGAGAGAGAGAGAGAGAGAGAGAGAGAGAGGAGAGAGAGAGAGAAAGAGACAGAGAGATGTATAGAGAGAGATAGAGAGAGATATAGATATATAGAGAGAGATACAGAGACATAAAGAGAGAGAGAAAGATAGAGAGAGATAGCGAAGGAGATAAAGAATGATAGAGAAGAGGAGAGAGAGATAGACAGAGAAATAAAGAGAGAGAGAGACAGAGAGAGATACAGAGACAGAGACAGAGACAGAGAGAGAGAGAGAGATACAGAGACAGAGACAGATACAGAGAGAGAGAGAGAGAGAGAGAGATACAGAGACAGAGAGAGAGAGAGAGAGAGAGAGAGAGAGAGAGAGAGAGAGAGAGAGAGAGAGAGAGAGAGAGAGAGATACCCTGCTTATCCATTCATAGCACACAGTGATCACTCATGCACAAACACATACAAATAAATACACATCGGCCTGACTCCGCTATCGCTGTGCTTTCAGACTGCTCGGCTGAGTGCACGCACACACACACACACACACACACACACACACACGCACACACACACGCACACACACACACACACACACACGCACACACACATGCACGCAGGCACACACTACCGACCCTGTCTGCTGTTAGACTAAGCAGAAACAAAGGTTCAGGTAAAGACAGAGGGTCCCAGGAAACATACACACACACATAAATATGTAGTCGCACACACACGCACACACACACACACACACACTCTCTCTCTGGGTCCTGGGGAGGCTGACTGTCAATATCAAGTAGAGTGAGCAGCTCCCACAATGCATCAGCACGAGCCAGCCCAGAGACCCAGCGGGGCTCACACACACACACACATACACGCGCACACGCGCGCGCGCACAGACACACACCACACACACCACACACACACACACACCAGCATACAAAAGTGGAAGTATGTACACACATGTGAATATACACAAACATAAAGCACCAAACATAAAGCACACACGCGTGTGCGTGCACACTAGGGCTGCAACGATTAGTCGACATAATCGACGACGTCGATTATAAAAAATCGTCAACGAGAAAGTGTTGCGTCGATTAGTCATACATTTTTTTTTTTTTTTTTTTTTTTTTTTTTGTGCACTACCTATCTTTGTGAGAGTGGCTTCTCAGGGTTCCAGACAACATCATAACATGATGATCCCATAGCAAATTTTGGACATTGAAAACATTGTTCCCCTGCAGGAGATGATGATCAGACTAGACACACAATACATTACACCAGGGTTTCCGTTAGAAAAAATTGTTGCCGGTCTCCGTGACCGGCAAGATTTCAATCTACCGGACAAATGAGATTAATTCCGGTCATAGTTTATTGAGCTTTAAAACAATTGATAGGCAGGCTATATAAAGAATGTCATCCTCAAGGCATGTAGATTTATAATAGTATTACTTAAAACTATGCTACTTTTGCGTATACAGTCATTAATATATTCCAAATAAAATAAGTCCCTCGATACTCCGTGCTGCTGCTGACTTGAAATAAAATAGACCGCGTATGTGGGCAGTCGGTCCGACACTAAACAGCAGTCTGTTATAATCACATTTTTATGAGCTAACGAATTCCGTTATATTGGATATTTGTATTAATTATATCAAGCGAAGAACTGAGAAAGCAGAGAGACGGCAACATTATCGTGGTTTGCGTGACGACTCTCTCCACCTCGCAACGACTTATTTGCAAAGAGTATGGTGCTGCAGAGCAGCTGATCCAGCTGTTATTGGCTCTTTTCTGGGAACCGCACAGCAGCGCGCCCCACCCAACATTGGCTGAAAATGGCTGAATTGGAGTACTGCTGGAATACTGCATTGGGCTGCTGGTGCTATGGCTCTGCAGCTTCACAAAAGTTCGCACACCCAGCACTAAGCTCTCGGTGACAACGTCGTTGTCATTATTAGAAGCAACGAGGAAACAAATGTAATGATCGTTTCGTTCATCGCATAGGCTATTTAATTTTAGCCTATTTTAATACAATTCAAATAATCAAATTGTGCTTAGACTCAGGGAATTATTTTCACCGGACATTAAGACCGGAGAGATGAAATATGTCGGACTTCAACAGATTTTGCCGGTCAAATACCGGTAATTACCGGCTAACGGAAACGCTGCATTACACACGCACTCCTCTCACTCACACACAGCGATCAGAGTAAGACACACACATACACACTCCTCTCACTCACACACAGCGATCAGAGTAAGACACACACACATACACACTCCTCTCACTCACACACAGCGATCAGAGTAAGACACACACACATTCACACTCCTCTTTCTCACACACAGCGATCAGAGTAAGACACACACACATTCACACTCCTCTCACTCACACACAGCGATCAGAGTAAGACACACACACATACACAAATTACACAGTACACACCTCTCACTCACACAGCGATCATAGTAAGACACACACACAAATTACACAGTACACACACTCCTCTCACTCACACAGCGATCAGAGTAAGACACACACACATACACACACACGGACTCCTCTCACACACAGCAAACAAAAGTTATTTAAAGTACACTTCCACTTTAATTTGTATTATTTAATTTATTTATCTTGTTATGAGTGATTGCTGTATTGTTCTTCAAATACATTTTCATTTAAAGTGGCTTAAAGATCCAAATTCAAATGTTTCATGAGTCATTATTTTAATTTGCTATGGGATCATCATGTTATGATGTTGTTGTTTGGTCCTGACAAGAGTCTCAAAGCCTGGGGTGATGGTAGACAAGCAACTCTGAGGTCATGCTCAATGTCCAATCTGTTCCTCTGCTTTGTCTTCAGCTGGACCAGAGCTGAGAAGCCACTTTCACAAAGATAGGTAATTAACACTTTGGCTGCCATGGGTTAAATTAATGATATACCATAGATTGCCAGCGCTATTTGTCTATGGAGAAAGTCCCCTTCTTTGCAGGGCTATAACTTTTTAAATTCTATTGCTACATTGCCATTATTAGGGCCCATTCAAAGTCCTATATGTATTGTTCATTGTGTAGCAACGTTAAACTTTTTCATTCACATATTCATAGTAAAGTATGGTCTAATGTATAAGTATGTTTTCATCTCTTTCTGCAACTTTCTCCAGAACGTGATATATAGCCCCAAATGCATTATATTGATGATGAAATACAGTTTGATGGCAATCAGCGCGATATAAAAAATTCCAACTAGACGTACTTCTAGAAGTTACTACACGTCATCTGATGTTGACCGGATGGGCGAGGGGGCGTTTATAATTCCGTGGGCAGCGTTATACCAATCATCTAATGTGGGTCAAATGTTGATAAAAGCAGTTAGTATCGAAGATGGTAACGTTACACGCTGAAACTCACCCCAGTCTCCGCGCGCCGTTGGGCGATCATCGTCGAGTAGAAATTTTATCATTATGGGATATATTATTACCCGGTCCATCTCCAGCTTGTATAATGGTATATACGTCCAAATCATGTTGTTTATCGAGTTATTGGCAATCGATCGCTATGTAGAGTGACGAGCTAGAATGCCGGAACCTATCCCGAGTGGCCGGAAGCAATACGGACATGTAGCACAACCTCCACTGTGCTTCCTGTTAAGCGGTTGCGCGATCGGCCACCAGATGGCGCTCCTGAACCGCCAGAGAGCTCAGTGGGTCCTGCTGGTGGTTCTCAGACCAGCGGAGGGACATTATGGATCAGATCGCAGATTTTTGAAATATTGATATAAGGACGCTGTACAGCGTCCCCCGGCAACTTTAGCATCGCCAGCAATGACGCTGTAAAGCGTTTTTAGGCAGTCAAAGTGTTAAAAAAAAAAAAAAAAAAAAAAAAATTGTTTGTTGTTGTTTACATTGGTTTTCGATTAGTCGACTAATCGAAAAAATAATCGGCAGATTAGTCGACTACCAAATTAGTCATTAGTTGCAGCCCTAGTGCACACACACACAAGCACACACACACAACACACACACAAACAGTCTCCGTAGTACACACGCCAGCTTCCACACTGGTTGGAACACACACATGTAGCATGTCTGAGCACCCCACACAGTACAGCCTCCGTAACGAGGTCAGTATTATTCTGGATGGTTTAGTAGCAGTACAGTCTTTATAGTACAGAGGTTCAGTAACTTAACTTTATGATGGTTTAGTAGCAGTACAGTCTTTATAGTACAGAGGTTCAGTAACTTAACTTTATGATGGTTTAGTAGCAGTACAGTCTTTATAGTACAGAGGTTCAGTAACTTAACTTTATGATGGTTTAGTAGCAGTACAGTCTTTATAGTACAGAGGTTCAGTAACTTAACTTTATGATGGTTTAGTAGCAGTACAGTCTTTATAGTACAGAGGTTCAGTAACTTAACTTTATGATGGTTTAGTAGCAGTACAGTCTCTTCAGTACAGAGGTTCAGTAACTTAACTTTATGATGGTTTAGTAGAAGTTAGGGCTGACCTTCGAAGCTTTTTTTGGCCGTCGTATTAATTAAATGAATAATGAGTCGGGCGGCTGCTATCCATTACACAGCCAACAACATTACATTACATAATTATGTTGCAACCTTCGTCTATAAAGCAAACAATTATATAAATATGTATATGCAGTTAATAGAGACAAAGGCAGAATTCGACTTAATCTTTTTATTAAGACATGTTTTTATATGGGTCATGACACTAAAAAATACTATATAGAATTGTCAGTGCTGTAAAGTTGAAACCTTTTTAAAATCTTAGACAAACAAAACACTTTGCTTTCATGAAATATTGTAAGCCGTCATTTGAGGCTTTATAAAAGCAGCACAATGAACACAAATCTGTCAGTGCCGAGTCCGACCTCATCTTAAATAACAAACAGCATTGCTTGTTGTAGTTAACAAAGAGAGGCAGAGTTAATGAGGCGTATGACGTTCGTTGCATTAGAGGCGCAAGATTTTGCAGGTGGGAGGGGGGATAAAATATTATTTTTTTCCTTTTAAATACCGAGTCTCTTCAGTACAGAGGTTCAGTATTCTTAACTTTTTCAGTAGAAGTATGGTATTTTCAGTACGGAATCTTTCCTACGGTGCACAGGAATGCTTCCGTAGGCCTATGCATGGCGGTTGGGATCCCCTCACTCACCTACCGTACCTAGGTTGACTATGCTTCAGCTTGGTTTCAGGACGTGGATTTATACTTTATTCCCATAAATGACTTCACTGACGTTCTCTACAACCAAAACAATCATGGAAGCAGCCCATTTAAACCCCATGTTGACAATGTGCCTTTCAAGTGTAAACAACTATTTATCTGCATCTATTCAACACAAATGATGTAACGTCCAACCGAGTTAGATGCTGCATATTGCTACTGTTGACACTAATAACATGCAGTGTGATTTTTATTCCCATGACAAAGACCAGGCCAGAAACATAACCACCATACTGCACAGTAGGAGCTGAATTCTGACCTACCGGGTAAACCTACTATAGCATAGAGTGTGGGTAATAGGGTTAGTAGCTTCTGTCTGATTGTATAGGTACTGAGGGTAGTAGGGTTAGTAGCTTCTGTCTGATTGTGTAGGTACTGAGGGTAGTAGGGTCAGTAGCTTCTGTCTGGTTGTGTAGGTACTGAGGGTAGTGGGGTTAGTCGCTTCTGTCTGATTGTGTAGGTACTGAGGGTAGTAGGGTCAGTAGCTTCTGTCTGATTGTGTAGGTACTGAGGGTAGTAAGGTCAGTAGCTTCTGTCTGATTGTGTAGGTACTGAGGGTAGTAGGGTTAGTAGCTTCTGTCTGATTGTGTAGGTACTGAGGGTAGTAGGGTTAGTAGCTTCGGTCTGATTGTGTAGGTACTGAGGGTAGTAGGTTAGTAGCTTCTGTCTGATTGTGTAGGTACTGAGGGTAGTGGGGTTAGTCGCTTCTGTCTGATTGTGTAGGTACTGAGGGTAGTAGGGTTAGTCGCTTCTGTCTGATTGTGTAGGTACTGAGGGTAGTAGGGTTAGTAGCTTCTGTCTGACTGTGTAGGTACTGAGGGTAGTAGGTTAGTAGCTTCTGTCTGATTGTGTAGGTACTGAGGGTAGTGGGGTTAGTCGCTTCTGTCTGATTGTGTAGGTACTGAGGGTAGTAGGGTTAGTAGCTTCTGTCTGACTGTGTAGGTACTGAAGGTAGTAGGGTCAGTAGCTTCTGTCTGACTGTGTAGGTACTGAGGGTAGTGGGGTTAGTCGCTTCTGTCTGATTGTGTAGGTACTGAGGGTAGTAGGGTTAGTAGCTTCTGTCTGATTGTGTAGGTACTGAGGGTAGTGGGGTTAGTCGCTTCTGTCCGATTGTGTAGGTACTGAGGGTAGTAGTGTTAGTCTCTTCTGTCTGGTTGTGTAGGTACTGAGGGTAGTGGGGTTAGTCGCTTCTGTCTGATTGTGTAGGTACTGAGGGTAGTAGGGTTAGTAGCTTCTGTCTGGTTGTGTAGGTACTGAGGGTAGTGGGGTTAGTCTCTTCTGTCTGGTTGTGTAGGTACTGAGGGTAGTGGGGTTAGTCTCTTCTGTCTGGTTGTGTAGGTACTGAGGGTAGTAGGGTTAGTAGCTTCTGTCTGGTTGTGTAGGTACTGAGGGTAGTAGGGTTAGTAGCTTCTGTCTGGTTGTGTAGGTACTGAGGGTAGTAGGGTTAGTAGCTTCTGTCTGGTTGTGTAGGTACTGAGGGTAGTAGGGTTAGTAGCTTCTGTCTGGTTGTGTAGGTACTGAGGGTAGTAGGGTTAGTCGCTTCTGTCTGATTGTGTAGGTACTGAGGGTAGTAGGGTCAGTAGCTTCTGTCTGATTGTGTAGGTACTGAGGGTAGTAGGGTTAGTAGCTTCTGTCTGACTGTGTAGGTACTGAGGGTAGTAGGGTCAGTAGGTTCTGTCTGACTGTGTAGGTACTGAGGGTAGTAGGTTAGTAGCTTCTGTCTGATTGTGTAGGTACTGAGGGTAGTAGGGTTAGTAGCTTCTGTCTGATTGTGTAGGTACTGAGGGTAGTAGGTTAGTAGCTTCTGTCTGGTTGTGTAGGTACTGAGGGTAGTGGGGTCAGTAGCTTCTGTCTGATTGTGTAGGTACTGAGGGTAGTAGGGTTAGTAGCTTCTGTCTGATTGTGTAGGTACTGAGGGTAGTAGGGTTAGTAGCTTCTGTCTGATTGTGTAGGTACTGCCTCCTTTTGGATCAATACATCCAGCCACCCATCCATCCATCCATCCATCCATCCATCCATCCACCCATCCCTCCACCCATCTCTCCATGTATCCTCACCTTAGGGGCAGGCGAGGCCTCGGTACCCTTCTTGGAGTTGCTGGTTTCGGGGCTGATTTCCGGGTGGTCTGTCTGAACGTGGCTCTCCAGGTCATCCAGGGTCTCAAACTTCACCGCACACTCTGGACACCTCAGCCCGGACAGGGCCTTCTCTCCCTGGGCTTCCCCCGGCGTGGCCGCTCCTCCCAGGCCGGGGCTCTGGCCGTTGGTGCCCCTGGGTGGATGGAGGGATAGCTTTTAGGAGCAAGGCACTGAACCCCCACACAGCTGCTCTCTGACCTCAGACCTCACGGGTGACATGGAATGACATTAGATTGTATTAAAGGGGCCGATTTGCAGGACTGTTAACACTTTCAGTGCCCACCACGTGATAAGACGTGTTATCAGCCCAATGCCTGAATGCCCACCACGACAATTAGCGTTTAATTTCTTTATTAGCCAATTTTATTCATATTGCATCAACCGAGTCTCCCGTTGGTATGCAGCCCCTGTAGGAGCTCAGATGTGGAAAAAACCGCCCCCTATCGTCTCCCGGATGGTAATGCACCCTTTTGGAATGGACTCAATGAAAATGGATGAGAAAAGAAAAATCTGGAATCCACATTTTACTTCTCAGGCATGTAACCCGAGCCGTTCGGATTCATTGTGGAGCCTCAGAACAGCGTGGAATACATATGTACAGTATGTAGCGTTGGATCAATAAAAGCGATCGATTTTTGGAATGGCGATCAGGAATTGGAATGATCTTTTTGGAGAACATCTGATCTGAGGTAAGGAATCTATTTTACAAGTCTTGGGATAATCAGAGTTGTATTCGCTGAGATCTCAGCGTTCGCCCTATGTGTGATGTGGCTGTTTGTGCGCGATCGCTTTGAGGAAATCAAAGAATCGATTTTTCAGATCGCCTATATAGCGTGCATACGTACACATATACTATCGATAATCTAGCGTTTATTTGAAAACGATTCATAAATAGGCCGAAAAACATTTTTGTGTATTCTAGAATATTCCGGTAAAGGGCGATTATCATGGAATATTTATATTTTCCTTGAAAACGAGGGCTTTTCAAAATGCTATAAAACGAAAATGAACCGATAAAAAAACAATCCGCTTCGACAATGTTGACTGGAAAACGAGTCATTGATAAGCGACGGGCAGATTAGACACATAGCCATAATTTAAAACATAGATTAGGCGTTATTAACGCTAACATTGAAGTGGATGGTGGGCATTCAAGCGGTAAATCAAGATTAAGCTTGGGCTCTGAAAGTGTTAAGAGGTTAACCTGTTAAACCCTAGCCATATTTTCAGAAAATTCGCCAAAAAATACATAACTAAGTAAATGGAAGATTGCTCCACTTCTACAAGGCCCATTTGCATGTTCCTGGTATCTAGGGACATCTATGGATCTCAGGGAATGTATTCCCAGTGTCAGAAATATTGTGTCTGTTACTAGGCTTGAGTAAATTGTGATGAAACAAAGGAGAATATAAATTATGATTTTTTTGACGGTGAATAACACCATGCTAAAAATGACCAGACATGAAGAACTGCCACTGATCTCGTTAAGTACCTTCTTGAGATCATATGTACAAAGAATCTAAGCAAATTAATAAAGGGAATATGATTAAACAGAATGTTTTGTAGATACAGTACTGAATTCTGCCATCCGAACACATGCAATTTGAAATATTATTATAGAATACTAATACTACTCTTTCCAATGGCAGAGTTCAATCTGGATTTAGTATCACCGGGCAGTGCAGCAAGAACTGTGAATGAAATCTACTGAAAGTACAGTTCCTTTCTTATAATGGATATGGCTCCGCCATTTTGAATCGGTGTGCAATGTGGATTTTTGCTAAACATTCACAGAAAGGTAGGGAAAACGAACTGCGTTCTAATTTATGCCAATAACGTTCAGTTTTGTGGTAGATAATCACGAAAAATAAGAGAAATAAAAAGGGTAGTTTTTTTTCCGATCACTAACCTGTTCATGCAGACGGCGCACAGACCGTACGGAAGACCGTTCACGTCCAGCTTCACCAACTCTCCTTTGTTCTTGAACTCTTTCAGACACAGAGCACATTTGTAGAGTTTGTGAAGCTGCAGCTGACCGTTAGGAGAGGAGGAGGCGGAGCCATTACCACCTAGGAGAGAGCAACAAGGAGGGGTCAGACCGTTAGGAGAGGAGGCGGAGCCATTACCACCTAGGAGAGAGCAACAAGGAGGGGTCAGACCGTTAGGAAAGGAGGAGGCGGAGCCATTACCACCTAGGAGAGAGCAACAAGGAGGGGTCAGACCGTTAGGAAAGGAGGAGGCGGAGCCATTACCACCTAGGAGAGAGCAACAAGGAAGGGTCAGACCGCTAGGAGAGGAGGAGGCGGAGCCATTACCACCTAGGAGAGAGCAACAAGGAGGGGTCAGACCGTTAGGAGAGGAGGAGGCGAAGCCATTACCACCTAGGAGAGAGCAACAGGGAGGGGTCAGACTAGTAGGAGCAGAGCAACAAGGAGGGGTCAGACCGTTAGGAGTGGCCTAGTTGGGGTGGCCTAGTACGGCCTGGGCGCTGCTGCTGCAGTGTGTCCTGGTTGGTAAGGCGCAAGAGGCGTATACTTTTCTGTCCCTTGAACAAAGTGCTGACTATGAGCTTGTTAAATCTTCCATATTGAGGGCTTATGAGTTAGTCCCAGAGGCCTATCGTCAGCGTTTTAGAGGCTATCGCAGGTCGGAGGGACAAACGTATGTTGAGTTTGGAAAAGAGAAGGAGAACCTGTTTGATAGGTGGTGCACCTCTCAGAAAGCAGAGTCGAAAGAGCAGCTTAGACAGTTGATTCTCCTAGAGGAATTTAAAAGCTGTGTTCCTGATACAGTTTCCACTCATCTAAACGAGCATAAGGTATTGAAGATAGGCGACGCTGCTGTCTTGGCTGATGAGTTTGTGTTGATACACAAGTCCGTCTTTGTAGAGGAATACCGTGTTGAGTCCAGGGGTAGGCGTCCTTTTCAGGGGGGCCGTTTCCCAAGACCTGTGTCTACTGGTCAGTTTACTTCAACTCCTAGGCATGGTGGTTCTGCTAGTGCATTCCCAGAGGGAGTTATATGTTTCTACTGTAAGGAGCCTGGTCATATCGTTGCTGGGTGCCCTGTGCTTGAACAGAAAAATGTAAAAACTGTGGCTCTGGTAGAAACCGTAAGCAGAACACCTATGCCGGCGTTAGAGGGTGATGGGGGAGTATCAAAGGTGGGGACAGAGTGCTAGAGGGCTCGTCAACATTTATGATGGATGGGTTTGTCAAAGCAGGCTATTACAATATGGAGAGATACAGGAGCTTTTCAGTCCCTCATTCTGGATGGGATTTTGCCATTTTCGGAAGTCTTCATTGCATTCCGGTGCCATTGTTCAAGGATTTGGAGGAGGCTTTGTGAATACACCTTTGCATGAGGTCTCGCTCAACTCTCCCTTAGTATCAGGCAATGTTGTTGTTGGGGTGTGTTCTCACATCCCCATAAAAGGTGTGTCCTTCATTCTAGGGAATGATTTGGCAGGTGGCAAAGTGCTGGCTACTCCAGTTGTAATTCCCATCCCTGTAGTTTCTGAGGTCCCTGATGAGCTGGCACGCAACATTTCGAAGCTTTTTTTGGCAATCGAAGCTTCGGGGCCGAGCTTCGATTTTAATTCGGAGCTTCAATATTTTAATATTTTTTTTTATTATTATTATTATTTTTAAAAAAAAATCTTTTTTTATCTTATGTTGTGGGACTTGTACAGCACTTTGGTAAACTTTGTTGTTTTTAAATGTGCTCTTTAAATAAAGTGGATTGGATTAATTAATTAAGTTGCCCCTTTCGTGACTGTGACGCAGCCAACAAGGTTTCACTCGGCTGTGTGATTTAATTCAAGGTGGATCGCTGTTGTCGTGGATACTCAGGTGGCAGGAGATGATCTGGCGGAGCAGTATCTCGAGGTCTTCCCAGCCTGTATGGTGGCTGAGGCCACAGGCGACTTGGAGGATGAGAGTGGGAAGGATGCTATGAGGAATGTTGCTACTTCATGTGGCACCGTTTCTGATATTTCATGTGGCACCATTCTGGTTAAAGAGGCTACAAGGCCGGAATTAGGCTGCCAGCCTTCCTACAGTAGCTCTAACGTTCATGATGTGTCACTTGTCAGCGGTGATGATCCCAGTATGTCAGTTTATAATTCTGATGTTGATTCACGTGACCCCACTGACTCTCTGCCAGGCACTGGGTATGATAGGTATGCTAGTCAACCTAGTTACCTGTGTCCTGTACAGCAGGAGCAGCCTTCATGACCTAGTCTAATGAGAGGCAACCATTTTGACCATGAATTACTATCTCCTGAACGGGTGATGCCAGGAGTGGGGGAGGCGGACTCGGTGGCGGTGCCAGGGAGCCGTGTTTTTTTTTGTTTTCCTGTTTTCTGTCCTGAGAGCAGTGAGCTTAGCTCTCATGCTGATTCCAGTTTGATGCCTCCGTTTGACAGGTCGGTATCGGTGGAGCGGCCTGTTCAAATAAGGTTTTTGTTTTGGGATGATCTGTTCGTGGGTGGATTGGCTTTTAGGCCTGGCGCCTCAGTAGAACAGGTGGTGGTGAAGACAGATCGGGTGTTCCCACCAGATCCACTCCATCTGGGTCCATACATTTTGGGGGGGCTTATTTGCCCAAGAGTCGGGGAAGTGTTGTTTGTATTAAACAACATTGTCGAATGTTCTCGAGTGGGGAGCATTCGTCAAGGTTGATGGTCGTGTTCGACAGGGGCCGACCCATTGTCACTTTGTGGTAGTGACTCACGGTAGTTCCAGATTCATGGGTCACAATATTTTGTATAGTTGGATGTTGTATTAATGATTGTTTTGTGTTTCAGGTGCTATGTTTTGTGGTGGTTGCCTCCTGGGCAACCATTTTAAGGGTGGGGATGTTACGTGCCAGGCTGTTTGCCACTGTCTGTTTGCCACTGTCTCCTGTGTTGCAGCAATCAGCTGCTAATTGGGAAGCTGCCTGTCTGGGCTCAAAAGGCCCTCCCCCGCCCCACACATGCTGCCACACTGCTGCTGGAAGACACTGTAGGAGCAGTGTCTCCCTCCCTTCCACCACATTGACCTTTTGTTTGTGCAAGAAACAGTAATAAATATAACCTTTTGGTTTAAACTTGACCGTTGTCTGTGTCCCCCTTATGTTGCTTCCCTCTGAGCCAGGGTCGTAACAGTCACCTATGTTCCCCGACGCTCCCCCGGCGGAGAGCTTCTGCATGTGGAAGGTCCCGTGGATCTTCAGCTCCAGGCTGGAGGTGACCGTCTGCATGCAGACCACGCAGCGGAAGCCCGTCAGAGAGTTACGCAGGTCGGGGTGCATCTGGCAGTGTTCGATAAACTCCTCCTCGCTCTGCAGGGGCATCTTACAGATCCGACACGTGCCAGTGTCCAGGCTCTTACTGTGGGTTACCTGGGGGGGGGGGGGGGGTCACACGTATTAATGATATATATATATATATATATATATATATATATATATATATATATATATATATATATATATATATAATCATCATCATGTCGTTTAAGTTTCATAGAAGACCCTTTAAACACATTCTATAATAACCCTTTAAACACATTCTATAATAACCATTTCGATCCATTATATAATAATAACCTTTTAAATATTTTCTATAATAATAACCCTTTAAATACATTCTATAATAACCCTTTAAATACATAATAACCCTTTAAACACATTCTATAATAACCCTTTAAACACATTCTATAATAACCCTTTAAACACATTCTATAATAACCCTTTAAACACATTCTATAATAACCCTTTAAACACATGCTATAATAACCCTTTAAATACATTATATATTAACCCTTTAAACGCTGATCAGTAAGCCTGGGGAAACCTCCTCGTCATCAGTGTCTTAGACCAGAGATATATTATGATATGTACTTAAAAACTTTTTGTGATTTTATTCTCCCTGATGTGCAAGAATTTACATAATTACACAAAATAAACCAGAGAAACAGCGAACCATTAAAGGATAACTCCACTTTTTTTTTAAATTAGCTTATTTAACATCTTCCCTGGAGTTAGACAAGAAGATGCATACCTTTTTTGTCTCTGTGCGTGCATTTTAGCTTTGGGAATAGACGCTCCGTTAGCATAGCTTAGCTTCATCACTGGAAGTGGGGGAGGACAGTAGCCTTACAGTGCCTTACAGTGTATTGCAAGGTCTGACATTGACCAAACTTGATATGCATGACCTTGGTGGGCTCTAGGTCAACTCCTGAAAAGGGGGTCAATGTCAGACTTTGCAATCAAAAGTTAGGGGGCTAATAACCCTTGCCATAATTTCAGTGCGCCCCTAACTTTTGATTGCAAGGTCTGACATTGACCCCCTTTTCAGGAGTTGACCTAGAGCCCACCAAGGTCATGCATATCAAGTTTGGTCAATGTCAGACCTTGCAATACACTGTAAGGCACTGTAAGGCTACTGTCCTCCCCCACTTCCAGTGATGAAGCTAAGCTATGCTAACGGAGCGTCTATTCCCAAAGCTAAAATGCACGCACAGAGACAAAAAAGGTATGCATCTTCTTGTCTAACTCCAGGGAAGATGTTAAATAAGCTAATTTAAAAAAAAAGTGGAGTTATCCTTTAACCATTTCACTACCACACTACAGAAGGTTAACCTTTCACTACCACACTACAGAAGGTTAACCTTTCACTACCACACTACAGAAGGTTAACCCTTTCACTACCACACTACAGAAGGTTAACCCTTTCACTACCACACTACAGATGGTTAACCCGTTGCCGTGTGGCAGTGAACGGGTTAAGAGCGGAGAAAGAGATCACTGGCTGCTGTTGAGTTACTCTACTTCCTGTTCCATGTGCTCTGCTGCTTCTCCGAGGACCATTTAAACGTGTTGTTTCTTTGTTTACGTATTTTTTTAAGTCTAAATTTGGGTTGAAGCCTGAAGAGATGTCGATGATCAAAGCCAGAAGCAGGTACACAGACAAGACGATAAGAACTAAGCAGACATGCCAGCCCAACAAGATCTTAAAAAAAAAAAAAGGAAATGTAATAAACACGGCTATGAGCACAAACAGCTAGTGTTGTGAGGACGTACTACTGAGAGTATCTAACTGCCACCACTGTAGAACTAACCTGAAGTCCATTCTGATTCTAAAAACAGGCCTGGCATATAAATGAATGAGTTCTATATTGTTGTAAGAGCGTTTGGAAATCATCAGATAGTTCCATAACATAGACATCACACACTAACATAGACATCACACACTAACATAGACAGAGACACACTAACATAGACAGAGACACACTAACAGACAGACACACTAACATAGACATCACACACTAACAGACATCGCACACTAACAGACATCACACACTAAGGGTGCTTTCTCACTAGCCATTCGGGGTCGAATCAGCTCCGCTCCGTCCTTGGGTGCGAACTTCCCCCCTCCCTCTCCCCCCTCTAGTTTGCGTACACACTGCAGTCTTGGTGCGCTCCGGGTTTTGTTCAGCTCGGAACTAGGCAAAATCTGCATATGGCTCGCTGATAACAAACTATCATTACACATGGGCAAAACAGAGTCCATTCTCTTCGGTTCAAATAACAAACTCAGCAAGACCGACGGCTTCTCAGTTACAGTGGGTGACAATATTGTCACAAGGAAAGACTCTGGCAGGAGCACTCATTCAAGGGTACTACGACTATGCTTGCACCTCATGGTACCAAAGCACCTCAAAGGCGCTAAAAACAAGATTACAAACATCACAAAACAAACTGGTCAGACTACTACTTGACCTTACCCCTAGAACCCACCTCACCCCTGCCCACTTTGACAACCTAGGATGGCTTAGATTAGACGACAGAGTACAGCAACTTGCAATGGGCCTGGTCTACAAGATACACTATACGACAAAGGTACCCATGTACATGTCAAAATACTTCCCAAAGGTCAGTGAATACCACGACCACAACACCAGAGGAAGCTCAACAAATCATGTTAAACCCAGATTCGGCTCAAACAAGGGACTAAACACGTTTCGCAATTATGCCACATCAATGTGGAACGCCCTACCCAAAGCTGTAAAGGAATGTGAATCCCTACCCACATTCAAAACCGCTCTTAAAGAGCACCTACGGGAGGCTGCAATTCGAAACTGGCCACCGTAATTGTCCAAACCCCCCACACCCTCCTAATAGACAGTCTCCTCTCCACCGCATGTATATATTCTCTCCCCGCCGTATGTATATTTCTCTCCCACCCACCCACCCCCTCCTAATGTACAGTCCCCTCCCCATCATATGTATATTGTCAGGATCTATGGGTAACAGTACAGTATATTTGAATACCGTTTATGTCACAAATGTATCAGTACTAAATACCTGTATGTCCCTATGCCATAAATGTCATGTATGTTGTGTATGTCATAAATGTCAATATGAATTGAAAATGGGGGACCCTGATGTAAACAAGACAAACGTCTTTCTCTGGTCTGCATCCCCTTAACAATTGTGTGTATTGAGCCGTACTGTATTGTACCCATTCTGCAATCTGTTAAATAAAGTTTTCATTCATTCATTCATTCATTGTTTACAGTTTGCGCTTTGAGCGTGTAAGCTGCCGTAGGCGATGATGTCACGCTCTAACGTCAACACAGGAATAGTTTAACACACGGTGGTGGAAAATGGATGCTGATATAAAGAAACAAATAACCAATAAATATGAAGTTATATTTGAACCTCTGTTGTCAAGCCATGTCAATATACCCCACCCCCTTTTCTCACGAATGGAACTGGTGTTGTGGAGTCCGCTTTGAGTGTTTTCCAGGGTTAACGCTAGCCTATTTATTACTAGTTAGCAGCTAACATTAGCCCATTGCTCGCGTCAATTATATTGCATGTCATTGATCTACTAGTCGATCACGGCCGACTGGTTGGGCACCACTGGTCTATAGAAATAAATGCATTCGAACAAGAAACCAATGTATAGTATACATAGCAATGCCAAAAAAATTGCCAGGTCTAATGCGAGCCAGGGAAGTCTTGTGCTTGTAACGTGGCTTCATCTCGAAGTTTTCATCCACTGAGCCGTGAGGCTCAACATGCTTGTTTGGTTGAGGTCTGAACTCGCCAAATTGCCCATAAATATCGTTTTTGTGGGTATTGTTCAGTTGTTGCTGTATGTTTTTATCTGCCCAAAATTCAAGCAAGCATGGAAGCATTACAGTAAGCATGCACACCACGCCCCCCGCTCCCACTGGCACGCACCCAAAACCACCTATTCCAGTGGTCCAGGTTTGGAGCAAATCAGCGTCTCCGGTGACGGGGGGAGCGTTCTCATTAGGACGATCACACCCTATTTTGGTGCGATCGCGCTGTGATTCAACCCCGAATGGCTAGTGAGAAAGCCCCCTAACATATACAGACAAACTAACATACGGACACACTAACATAGGCATCACAGACTAACATAGACATCACACACTAACATAGACATCACACACTAACATAGACATCACACACCAACATAGACATCACACACTAACATAGACATAACACACTAACATAGACATCACACACTACATACTACAACCCTCCTCTCCTCTCCTCTACAACCCTCCTCTCCACACTACAACCCTCCTCTCCACACTACAACCCTCCTCTCCACACTACAACCACCCTCTCCATGCTTGATGACTGACAGTCGGTGCATCAGCAAGGCCCGGAAGATCATAAAAGACCCCAGCCACCCCAACAACAGCTTGGTCCAACCGCTGTCTTCCGGGAGGCGTTACCGCAGCCTCAGAGCCAGGTCCAGCAGGCTCAGAGCCAGGTCCAGCAGCCTCAGAGCCAGGTCCAGCAGCCTCAAGGACTCGTACTTTCACCAAGCCATCAGACTCATGAACACTACTTAGTCGTTCAGATTTTTTTTTTATCCACTTTTTCTCCCATTTTCTATATTTTCTCCCATCCCAATTTTTGTATCATCCAATTCAACCCTCCCCTGTCACGAACGCTGTTTCTTGCCTCCCGGCTGCAATGTGGACTAAGTCATACATAGCACAAGTCCCCTCCGGTACTTGAGGTAACAGCAGTCGCATCTTTTCACCTGCGCAGCTCGATCTCTCAGTGGCGAGGAGGAGGCTCACGCTGCCCCCGACACTTCCTGATTCTACTGCGCAGGCGCACCAACCGACCTGTAGGAGTCGCTGTCCACAACGCCCGATCCCCACCCATCAGTTTCCCACCCCCTAATACGGCCAATGTGTATTAGTATGAACGACCAGCTAAACTGAAAGCAATGTGGAGCGCTGGGCTCAAACAGGCTAGCCCAGCGTCTCCAGTATTCGTGGCGAGCGCCTTGCCCACTACGCCACGTAGCCGCCCTTAGTCGTTCAGATTTTATTGTATATATTTATGTATTCGTTTTACACAAGTATTTTAAGTACCTTATGTTGATTTATTCTACTGTTGCACTTTTTATATTAACTCTCTCAGCACTTTTTTCATACGTCACTATTATGCTGGTTTTATTGTGTTTTTGTGTATTGTATTGTTCCATTGTGTATTTTATTACCATGCTGTGGGTCGAGGGGGCAAGACCCAAGAATCTTGCTTTTTTTTGCATATGACAAATATGACAAAGATGCAACAATAAAGCTGAATCTGAATCTGACAGCTGACGGTACCTTGTGTTCCGTGAGGGTGAGCAGCGAGGGGAAGCGTTCACCACAGATGGGACACATGTAGTGCTTGGCCGGCCCGCGGTGAGTCTGGGCGTGCTCCCGGAGCCCGCTCTCCGAGAAGAAGGTTCTGGAACACACGTTGCACTTGTGGTTGCCCTTGATGAAGTCTGCCTTCTTCTTACGAGAACCTGGTATTAACAACATCATCATCATCATCATTAGCATGAGCGTCATCCTCCTCTTCCTCCGCATCATCATCATTTTACTTACACACCATTTCCCTACACACACCAAACTTTCCACATTTCTTCCCATCCATATCCTGCTTCTAATTACAGAAGGGTTTGTTGATATATCATTCATAGCCGGGTTTATCGTACATTTTATACCAAAACTAGGCGAAAATAGATATTTGTTTATGACAGTAGACATTTTTTCCTGACGTATGGGCTGATAAGAGGACACAATCCCTTCTGGAAAAAGTTACATTTTTGAATGTATCAACAAAATTAAACCATGTTTTTGAAACTGGCAGTATCCCTGTTGGTGATTCGTGTCTTGGCGATATAAGCAAATGTACACATATTTAAAAAAAAACTTGCAATCTATTTTTTCTTAGTTTATATGTACATAACAAACTGGGAAAGTTCCATAGTGATATTTATTCAAATATTTGTTTAGCCTATTAAGGGGTACTGTCTGGCCATACTGTGAACTATGACACCAACACATGAACGCCCCTCAGTGAAGAGCATGTATGTAGATCTTACTGGCGTCGTCGTCTCCCGGGCGTATGTTGTGGTCCCGTAGGCGGTGGTTCTGCAGCAGTGACTCCATGGTGTAGGCCGCTCCGCAGATGTCACAGGCGTACATGGGCTCCGCGCTGTCCAGCTCCTCCTCGCCACCGCTGGCCTCGTGGCTGTTGACCGCGGCGTCTCCTCCCCCTGCCGCCCCCGCCACCCCCCCGCTCTTCAGCAGCATGTTCTGGATGTCCGCTTGTTCCGCCGCCACCGTCGTTCTCTCCGCACCTCCTCCTCCATCCCGTCCTACATGCCCCCCCCCTCCTCCTCCTCCTCCTCCGCCTCCTCCTCGCTTGGACGTCTGAGCTACTCCGTTCGGTGTCCCGTTCTGGCTTCCTCCGCTACCAGCTCCTGCAATTTACAATTTAGACATTTAGCTGAAACATATCCACAGTGACATGAAATAAGCCATACCCCCTCCATCCATATACCCTCCATCCATACCCCCTCCATCCATACCTCCTCCTCCATCCATACCTCCTCCTCCATCCATACCTCCTCCTCCATCCATACCTCCTCCTCCATCCCTACCTCCCCCTCCATCCCTACCTCCTCCTCCATCCATACCTCCTCCTCCATCCTCCTCCATCCCTACCTCCTCCTCCATCCATACCTCCTCCTCCATCCCTACCTCCTCCTCCATCCATACCTCCTCCTCCATCCCTACCTCCTCCTCCATCCATACCTCCTCCTCCATCCATACCTCCTCCTCCATCCATACCTCCTCCTCCATCCATACCTCCTCCTCCATCCCTACCTCCTCCTCCATCCATACCTCCTCCTCCATCCTCCACCATCCATACCTCCTCCTCCATCCATACCTCCTCCTCCATCCCTACCTCCTCCTCCATCCATACCTCCCCCTCCATCCCTACCTCCTCCTCCATCCCTACCTCCTCCTCCACTCCATCCATACCTCCTCCTCCATCCATACCTCCTCCTCCACTCCATCCATACCTCCTCCTCCATCCATACCTCCTCCTCCATCCATACCTCCCCCTCCATCCCTACCTCCTCCTCCATCCCTACCTCCCCCTCCATCCATACCTCCTCCTCCATCCCTACCTCCCCCTCCATCCATACCTCCCCCTCCATCCATACCTCCTCCTCCATCCCTACCTCCTCCTCCATCCATACCTCCTCATCCATCCATACCTCCTCCTCCATCCATACCTCCTCCTCCATCCATACCTCCTCCTCCATCCCTACCTCCCCCTCCATCCATACCTCCTCCTCCATCCATACCTCCTCCTCCATCCATACCTCCTCCTCCATCCCTACCTCCTCCTCCATCCCTACCTCCTCCTCCATCCATACCTCCTCCTCCATCCATACCTCCTCCTCCATCCCTACCTCTTCCTCCATCCTCCTCCATCCATACCTCCTCCTCCATCCATACCTCCTCCTCCATCCATACCTCCTCCTCCATCCATACCTCATCCTCCATCCATACCTCATCCTCCATCCATACCTCCTCCTCCATCCATACCTCCTCCTCCATCCTCCACCATCCATACCTCCTCCTCCATCCATACCTCTTCCTCCATCCTCCTCCATCCATACCTCCTCCTCCATCCATACCTCCTCCTCCATCCATACCTCCTCCTCCATCCATACCTCCTCCTCCATCCATACCTCATCCTCCATCCATACCTCCTCCTCCATCCATACCTCCTCCTCCATCCTCCACCATCCATACCTCCTCCTCCATCCATACCTCTTCCTCCATCCTCCTCCATCCATACCTCCTCCTCCATCCATACCTCTTCCTCCATCCTCCTCCATCCATACCTCATCCTCCATCCATACCTCCTCCTCCATCCTTACCTCCTCCTCCATCCATACCTCCTCCTCCATCCATACCTCCTCCTCCATCCCTACCTCCCCCTCCATCCCTACCTCCTCCTCCATCCCTACCTCCCCCTCCATCCCTACCTCCTCCTCCAACCATACCTCCTCCTCCATCCTCCTCCATCCCTACCTCCTCCTCCATCCATACCTCCTCCTCCATCCATACCTCCTCCTCCATCCATACCTCCTCCTCCATCCATACCTCCTCCTCCATCCCTACCTCCTCCTCCATCCATACCTCCTCCTCCATCCTCCACCATCCATACCTCCTCCTCCATCCTCCTCCATCCCTACCTCCTCCTCCATCCATACCTCCTCCTCCATCCTCCTCCATCCCTACCTCCTCCTCCATCCATACCTCCTCCTCCATCCCTACCTCCTCCTCCATCCCTACCTCCTCCTCCATCCATACCTCCTCCTCCATCCATACCTCCTCCTCCATCCATACCTCCTCCTCCATCCATACCTCCTCCTCCACTCCATCCATACCTCCTCCTCCATCCCTACCTCCTCCTCCATCCATACCTCCTCCTCCATCCCTACCTCCTCCGTTGCCGTGTCCCTCGAAGACGCAGTGCTTGTCCCGCAGGTGTCTCTCCAGCAGGCTGACAGCGTGGAAGGCCTTCCCGCAGAAGCGGCAGTGCAGCTTCTTGCTGTGCGTGGTGATGTGGCACTGGAGCTCCACCTCCGTGCCGAACGTCTCCCCGCAGAAGATGCACTTCCGGGGCTTCAGCGCTGCGGGGCGGAGGGGTTCAGAGCGGTGAGTCAATGTGGGGGTCCTACTGTGAGTCAATGTGGGGGTCCTACTGTGAGTCGATGTGGGGGTCCTACTGTGAGTCAATGTGGGGGTCCTACTGTGAGTCGATGTGGGGGTCCTACTGTGAGTCGATGTGGGGGTCCTACTGTGAGTCAATGTGGGGGCCCTAATGTGTGTCAATGTGGGGGTCCTACTGTGAGTCAATGTGGGGGTCCTAATGTGAGTCAATGTGAGGCCCCCTGCTCCCCAGGTGTGTGGTGTTACCTGCTCCCCAGGTGTGTGGTGTTATCTGCTCCCAGGCCCCCCGGCCCCCAGGTGTGTGGTGGTGTTACCTGCTCCCAGGCCCCCAGGCCCCCAGGTGTGTGTGGTGTTACCTGCTCCCAGGCCCCCTGCTCCCCAGGTGTGTTGTGTTATCTGCTCCCAGGCCCCCCGGCCCCCAGGTGTGTGGTGGTGTTATCTGCTCCCAGGCCCCCTGCTCCCCAGGTGTGTGGTGTTACCTGCTCCCAGGCCCCCCGGCCCCCAGGTGTGTGGTGTTATCTGCTCCCAGGCCCCCCGGCCCCCAGGTGTGTGGTGTTACCTGCTCCCAGGCCCCCTGCTCCCCAGGTGTGTGGTGTTACCTGCTCCCAGGCCCCCTGCTCCCCAGGTGTGTGGTGTTACCTGCTCCCAGGCCCCCTGCTCCCCAGGTGTGTGGTGTTACCTGCTTCCAGGCCCCACGGCCCCCAGGTGTGTGGTGTTACCTGCTCCCAGGCCCCCCGGCCCCCAGGTGTGTTGTGTTACCTGCTCCCAGGCCCCCTGCTCCCCAGGTGTGTGGTGTTATCTGCTCCCAGGCCCCCCGGCCCACAGGTGTGTTGTGTTACCTGCTCCCAGGCCCCCAGGTGTGTGGTGGTGTTACCTGCTCCCAGGCCCCCCGGCCCCCAGGTGTGTTGTGGTGTTACCTGCCCCCCGGCCCCCAGGTGTGTGGTGGTGTTACCTGCTCCCAGGCCCCCCGGCCCCCAGGTGTGTGGTGTGGTGGTGTTACCTGCCCCCAGGCCCCCCGGCAGCCCAGAGCTCTGCCCCAGATGGCTGTGTTTGACGTGGAGCTGCAGGTCGCTCTCCTTCCTGAAGTCCCAGGAGCACGCGGTGCAGCGGAACAGCTTCTTCTCGTTACTGTGCTTCACCGCCAGGTGGACCTGCGGCGACACAGAGGACCGGCGTGGGGATCAGACACACGGCGCTTCATGCAGTCATTGGTTCTATTCATTGTCCGGCAGCGTGGCTACGTGAGTAGAGCTCCGGACTCATGATCGGAAGATCACCGGTTCGAGCCCCCGGTCAAGGCCGTTGTCGGAAAGTGGTGTTGTTGTTGTCCAGCAGGGGGCACTCTGTCCTCTCTGGACTAGTCAGTAACAATGCCCCTGTTAGGGTGATTGGGACACCGTACAGCTGCGAGTGCCGTCCTTCGGATGAGACGCTAAACCGAGGTCCTGACAGAATCTCAGTCGTTAAAGAACCCAGGACGCCTATCGTAAAGAGTAGGGGGTTCCCCGACGTTCCTGGCCAGATTCCCAATCAGGTATCTGACATCAAGGCCACCTAATCATCCCTCCCCCCTTAATTGGCTGATATCAATTCCTGTCTCCTGGGCCGTTCAGCCATTGTGTAGTAGTGTGATGTGTGCCGGGTGCCAGTGTATGGTAGTCATGGTGTAGTGTGATGTGTGCCGGGTGCCAGTGTATGGCAGCCATTGAGCCTGCGTAGCCCAAGGTTGGGTGCTACCAGTGGTGGTGAAGGAGGCAATTTCCACCCTAGATTGTGGGGAGCGTTTTGAGTGTCTAGAAAAGCGCTATATAAATGTAATGAATTATTATTATTATTATTATTATTATTATAAACATTTCAAAGGAAGAAAGAAATAAAGATGATAAAACAAACAAAAGTAAAGCAGGTAACTGTATCAAAAGCAAACACAAAGAAACAATACAACTAAATACAAACCATATCTTTAAACATGTATAATGAGACTAATAATATCCACCTGTATCTGTAAACATGTCTAATAAGACTAACCCTATCCACCTGTATCTATCAGAGACATAAGGCAGACAATATAGCGAAAACATGGAAGATTGCCACGAGTCAATAACAAGAACAATCTTTATTTTCATTAAAAAAAATTTAAGTACAAGGAGAGGAGAATAACATATGAACAGTATATAATGAAGAAAAAGAACAAGCAGCCATACAGTAGTAGATGTACTGATGCACAGGAGTAACTTAACCCTTTCACTGCCACACGACAGAAGGTTAGCCCTTTACTATTACACAACCGACGGTGATGCTCCATCATTAGCATCATTAGCTCCACATCTGCGGAGCTAATGATGCTAATGATGGAGCATCGCCGTCGGTTGTGTGATAGTAAAGGGCTAACCTTCTGTATTGTCACAGTGAAAGGGTTAACCGGCTGTCGTGTGGCAGTGAAAGGGTTAATATGTTGATGATTTATTAAATTAAGATTTTAATTGAGTCCTCCTCACCTGTATGGAGACCTTGGAGTCGAACACCTCCTGGCACAGGGTGCAGTGGTAGAGCACGAAGGTGTGCATGTCCAGCAGGTGCTTCTGCAGGTCGTCCACGGAGGTGAACTGCTTGTCGCAGCTCTCGCACACGTACTGCGTGGACGTGGTGGTGTAGTGCACCGTCAGGTGCTGCAGCAAGGCCTCCTGGGAAACGAAGTCCTCCTTGTTGCACTGGGGACACGACTGGCGTCTCAGCAGCATCTCCAGGTGGGACTTGAGGTGGGTCTGTGGAACGAGGTTGTAGAATAGAATAGAATAGATAGAATAGAATCGAATAGAATAGAATAGAATAGAATAGAATAGAATAGAATAGAAATACTTTAATTATCCAGAGGGAAATTTGACACTACAAATCGCTCACATTTTTAGACAGAACAAAGTCACGAATAAGAATAACTAAACAAATTGCCTAAGAATAAGAATAGAATAAAATATACAGTAAAAATATACAGATGTCTACAAGGTAAGTGTAATATTGCACAGTGTTGTTTCAAAGGTAAAAGTCCAGGAAGATGGTAACTGTCACCCTGTGCTCAGTGATGCATTGTAAAGTCTGATGGCTGTCGGAATGAAGGACTTCCTGTGCCATTCAGTGCTACATTTAGGGAGTGTTAGCCTAGCACTGAACATGCTCCTCCTGTCAGCCAAGTCTGTGTATAGTGGGTAGGAGGGGTTTTCCCTGATGGCTTGGAGCTTAGCAAGGCTCCTCCTCTCCGCCACCCTAGGTGTAGTGGGTTTGATAGGTGGGTCCTGGGGCACAGGAAGAACATACTGACTGAACTGTCCTGGGGCACATGAAGAACATACTGACTGAACTGTCCTGAGGCACAGGAGGAACATACTGACTGAACTGTCCTGAGGCACAGGAAGAACATACTGACTGAACTGTCCTGGGCCACAGGAAGAACATACTGACTGAACTGTCCTGGGCCACAGGAAGAACATACTGACTGAACTGTCCTGGGGCACAGGAAGAACATACTGACTGAACTGTCCTGGGGCACAGGAAGAACATACTGACTGAACTGTCCTGGAGCACAGGAAGAACATACTGACTGAACTGTCCTGAGGCACAGGAAGAACATACTGACTGAACTGTCCTGGGACACAGAAGGAACATACTGACTGAACTGTCCTGGGGCACAGGGAGAACATACTGACTGAACTGTCTTGGGGCACAGGGAGAACATACTGACTGAACTGTCCTGGGACACAGGAAGAACATACTGACTGAACTGTCCTGGAGCACAGGAAGAACATACTGACTGAACTGTCCTGGGGCACAGGAAGAACATACTGACTGAACTGTCCTGGGGCACAGGGAGAACATACTGACTGAACTGTCCTGGGGCACAGGAAGAACATACTGACTGAACTGTCCTGGGGCACAGGGAGAACATACTGACTGAACTGTCCTGGGGCACAGGAAGAACATACTGACTGAACTGTCCTGGGCCACAGGAAGAACATACTGACTGAACTTTCTTGGGGCACAGGGAGAACATACTGACTGAACTGTCCTGGGGCACAGGAAGAACATACTGACTGAACTGTCCTGGGGCACAGGAAGAACATACTGACTGAACTGTCCTGGGGCACAGGAAGAACATACTGACTGAACTGTCCTGGGGCACAGGAAGAACATACTGACTGAACTGTCCTGGAGCACAGGAAGAACATACTGACTGAACTGTCCTGAGGCACAGGAAGAACATACTGACTGAACTGTCCTGGGACACAGAAGGAACATACTGACTGAACTGTCCTGGGGCACAGGGAGAACATACTGACTGAACTGTCTTGGGGCACAGGGAGAACATACTGACTGAACTGTCCTGGAGCACAGGAAGAACATACTGACTGAACTGTCCTGGGGCACAGGAAGAACATACTGACTGAACTGTCCTGGGGCACAGGGAGAACATACTGACTGAACTGTCCTGGGGCACAGGAAGAACATACTGACTGAACTGTCCTGGGGCACAGGGAGAACATACTGACTGAACTGTCCTGGGGCACAGGAAGAACATACTGACTGAACTGTCCTGGGCCACAGGAAGAACATACTGACTGAACTTTCTTGGGGCACAGGGAGAACATACTGACTGAACTGTCCTGGGGCACAGGAAGAACATACTGACTGAACTGTCCTGGGGCACAGGAAGAACAGACTGACTGAACTGTCCTGGGGCACAGGAAGAACAGACTGACTGAACTGTCCTGGGACACAGGAAGAACAGACTGACTGAACTGCCCTGGGACACTAAAACGTTTGTTATGGGGTGTTACCTGGAAACCCTCGAAGCTGGTGAATCGCATGTCACACTGGTTGCAGGGATAGTCCCCATTGGACCCCGCGGCTGGCGTGGAGTCACCTAGCCTATGGCGTTTCGGGGATGAGATCTCCACGTCTGAGGAGGCGGGACTTAGGTCTGCCACCTTGGCCTGTCGCTTGTTGTTAGCCAATGGGATGTTCTTGTGGTTTTCCTTGATGTGCTTGGTCAGCTTGAGTAGCGACCCAAAGATGGGAGAGTTCGTGCAGTACGGACACGAGTACACCTGTACAACAACAACAACAACAAGACATTACGTCAGTAGGGACAAGAGTACACCTGTACAACAACAAGAACAACAATACATTACATCAGTAGGGACATGATTACTGCTGCTATTTCAGCTATTTCTGCTCAACTGTGTACCAGTAGGAGTCGCAGTTTACAACGACCAGGACACATAACCCCACCGGCTTCCCACCCGCCAACACTGCCAATTGTGTTAGTAGGGACGACTGACCAAGCCGGAGATACCGCTGACAGCTGGATTAGATCCCAGAGTATCTGCGGTGGTAGGCGAGTTAGTCCACTGTGCTACCCAGCCGCTCCTTAACCCTAGTCTTTTTGACTTGTTACAGTATGACACTAGTATGTTTGACTTGTTACAGTATAACCCTAGTACCTAGCAATGATGCCGTTGATAGTTTTTTTTGTCAATTAGAGCTGCCAATTTAACAACCGCTAGTCTTCCTGGGGCCTCACGCTGGATGTACAGTATTCTGTCAGCACAAACCAATGCAAAGTCAATGGGGTCAAACTCCTCACTGAAATGTACTGAAATGCTCACAAAGTGTATTCCAGTGAGCGTCGGTCAGCTTGTACAGGCAGGGGCTCCACCCCATCCACTTTGCATTGGTTTGTGGCTAGGGTTCCAAATATACTACTACAGAACTACTCCTTTAATATTGTCATAAACAGCTCTGGTGACGATATCAATAAAAGAACAGAATTGTGGCTCAAACCTCCATGAATGACTGCGACGCGGACTGCAGGACGGGTGATTCTAGTTTGGCCACGCCCCCTCCCGACGAACTGCAGTGGGTCAGCTGGATGTGTTCCGTCAACGAGGACTCCGTCAAGAAGCCCATGGAACACTGATTACAGAAGAACGCATGGTTCCCTTCTGGGAAGGGATGAGGTCAGATTAAAGGAACACGCCAACATTATGGGAAATGCACTGACTGTTTTCCATTAATTTGTGCTAAGCTAGGCTAGCTTACAATCTTCCATTACTTTGTGCTAAACTAGGCTAGCTTACCATCTTCCATTAATTTGTGCTAAGCTAGGCTAGTTTACAATCTTCCATTACTTTGTGCTAAACTAGGCTAGCTTACCATCTTCCATTAATTTGTGCTAAGCTAGGCTAGTTTACAGTCTTCCATTAATTTGTGCTAAGCTAGGCTAGTTTACACCCGGATAGCTTTCTACTGAACGAACACAAGGGGAAATTGGTATCCCATCTTCTTGTCTGACTCTGGAGAAGACGGTAAGCGCATATCACATAATGTTGGCGTGTTCCTTCAAGTAAAGTCAAGTAAAAGGAGCACATCACCAAAAACAATGCTGATTTATTTTTGCACATATTCTTACACACATCCAAACAGTTTTGCACACATTCATTTAGTTTGACAGTTTTTTGAGAGTAAATTAGTTTGAATATGACTAAGGATTCAATGTCTCAGATGAGATCACTGGTGGCCATATTCAAACTAATTTACTCTCAATAACTGTCAAACTAAATTAATGTGTGCAAAACTGTGCAAACGAGTTTTGGGATGTGTGCGAGATTAGACATTTTAGTTGGTAACTTTTCTTCAATTGACACAAAAATCATGAGTATGTAAGACTCCCGCCACTAGAGCCACATGTAACCCTGGACATGGTTGAGCTAGCTCTCCACTGGGTCTGAAAGCAACAAGCTAGCTCTCTGTTGTGTCTGAAAGCAGCAGCCTAGCTCTCCACTGTGTCTGAAAGCAACAAGCTAGCTCTCCACTGTGTCTGAAAGCAACAAGCTAGCTCTCCACTGTGTCTGAAAGCAACAAGCTAGCTCTCCACTGGGTCTGAAAGCAACAAGCTAGCTCTCCACTGGGTCTGAATGCAACAAGCTAGCTCTCCACTGTGTCTGAATGCAACAAGCTAGCTCTCCACTGGGTCTGAAGGCAACAAGCTAGCTCTCCACTGTGTCTGAATGCAACAAGCTAGCTCTCCACTGGGTCTGAAAGCAACAAGCTAACTCTCCACTGTGTCTGAAAGCAACAAGCTAACTCTCCACTGTGTCTGAAAGCAACAAGCTAGCTCTCCACTGTGTCTGAAAGCAACAAGCTAGCTCTCCACTGGGTCTGAAAGCAACAAGCTAGCTCTCCACTGGGTCTGAAAGCAACAAGCTAACTCTCTACTGGGTCTGAAAGCAACAAGCTAGCTCTCCACTGGGTCTGAAAACAACAAGCTAGCTCTCCACTGGGTCTGAAAGCAACAAGCTAGCTCTCCACTGGGTCTGAATGCAACAAGCTAGCTCTCCACTGTGTCTGAAAACAACAAGCTAGCTCTCCACTGGGTCTGAAAGCAACAAGCTAGCTCTCCACTGTGTCTGAAAACAACAAGCTAGCTCTCCACTGGGTCTGAAAGCAACAAGCTAGCTCTCCACTGGGTCTGAAAACAACAAGCTAGCTCTCCACTGGGTCTGAAAACAACAAGCTAGCTTTCCACTGTGTCTGAAAGCAACATTGCAGGTTATCGTGATCACACTAACATATTGTTTTTGGAGTCAAAGACATTGAAGTTAAATGATCTTGTGGAATTTAAAACGGCACAATTAATGTATAAAGCAAAAAGTCATGCACTTCCAAGAAACATTCAAGAATTGTTCTTTGATAGGGAGGGGGGTTATAATCTGAGGGGAGAACACAATTTAAAGGTGCTAAACATACGCACTACCATGAGAAAACACTGCATCTCGATATGTGGAGTGAAACTGTGGAACAGTCTAAATGTGGTGCTAAAGCAATGTCCAAACATGAGACAATTCAAACTGATGTATAAGGAAATTATGTTCACAAGGTACAGGGATGAGGAAGGGACTTGATATTCACGGGTGTTTACATTTTTATTTTGTTTTCTATTTTATTTCTTTCATGTTTTACATATATCGTTTTTGTTTTTTGTTTTGCATATATATATATGTGTATTTTTTTTTTTTTTTTTTTTTTTTTAATAGTACACTCATTTGAGTAGTGGAAAAGGGGTAGGATTAAATAAGTGTATACTTCTTCCTACTCCTTTTCGAACATGTAGATTGAGTTGTTTTGCTTTTTGTTATTGTTTGTTTGTATTCATTGCATGTTCGAAATAAAGATTTCAAATCAAATCAAACAAGCTAGCTCTCCACTGTGTCTGAATGGAGCCAATTGGCCAATAAGATCACGTTGACTTACTGTGGTGGTGAGTTGACTCACTGTGGTGGTGGGTTGACTCAGTGTGGTGGTGAGTTGGGGTCTTGTCTTCTACAGGGAAAATACAATGTCTCAGTGTCTGTGTGGACTGATACACAGTGGGAAGAGCTGTGGGCTAGCACAGAGAACGTAGCAATGTGTATTTTTAGAGTATTTTACAGAAGGGAGACACAACCTCAACACACCACCACCACCACCACAGTAAGTCAAAGTGAGGAGGGCCCATTTATTTCTCAATGTGTCGCTTTCACACCCAGTGGAGAGCTAGTGTGCCTAGTGTTTAGACCCAGCATCCCACGGGCGTGATGTCAGGCACACACAGACACACACACACACACATGTTTGTTTATGTGAAAGATGGGGACATTACATAGACTTACAGGAATTCTGTAACTAACCCTAACCTTATCCCTAACCATAACCTAACCCCAACCATAACCTAAGCATAACCATAACCTAACCCTAACCATAATCTAACCCTAACCTAATCATAACCTAATGATAACCATAACCAGGGCCCGAAATTAGAGCCCGCCACCCGCCAATGGCGGGCAGATTTTAGGTTTGGCGAGTGATACTGAGAGGTCTGTCCGCCACATGGTGGGTAAAAAAATAGTCATGCAAAATAATTACATTTTTTGGTCTTACGACAGTAGCCTTTTTTTGCAGCCCCCAATCTCTCCTTGAATTGACGAGAGCAACAGGCTAACGTTAGCCACTAAGCTAACTAACGTTAGTCGCTAAGCTAACTAACGTGACTCCGTGGCACCAGTTCCATTAGTGAGGAAGGGGGGGGTTATATTGACGAGGCTTGACAACAGAGGTTCAAAGATAACTTCACATTTATTGGCTATTCGTTTCTTTATATCACTTTATGAATCGGGCTGCTCCAGGTTCCAACTCTGTGTTGACAATGACATCCTGGTGTGGCATCATCAACTACGGCAACTTAGGACGCTCAAACCTCAAACTCAAACCTAATACATCACGCTCTCTCGCTCTCTCTCTCTACGTTCAATTATTTAAAGTAGCCAAATGTTACACTATAAATACTATAGTGGAATAGTGAATAGTGGATGATACACATTTAATTTCATTATCTGAAATATTCTAAAATCATTAAGTCTGCTATAAGCCATTATCCCTTTGTGTGTGATTATTATTTTCTTACAGTAGTGTGTATTATATAAAGTGTGTGTGTGTTTTTGGCTAAAGTGGATAGAAAACACAGTAGGCCTACTGTGCAAAGTGAAAACAGTATATTTTATATATATATATATATATAAAGCATCTTCATGGTTTAATGCAAAGATATGTTGCAGGGACTATTATAATCATCATATTGGCGTGACTGTATGCATCAAAAGGTTAAATCAAGCATTTTTAAGTGCTTTAGAGGAAATGTCAAAATATCGTGATATAGCCAAAAAAATATAAGGATATCATTTAGAGGCCATATCGCCCAGCCCTATTTGTGACACAAAAATGCATTTTTCTTTTTGGCCGGTAAGAAATATGCTTGGCGGGTAGATCTTTCCCATCTACCCACCACTGGCAGGTGAGTCAAAAAAGAAAATATCAGGCCCTGACCATAACCATAACCTAACCTTAATCATAACCTCATTTGTGTTATGGGTGACACCAAAATTGCCATGGTCCCCATAATGTTTTTGGTATCCATTGCGTGAGTGTGTAAACAGGTCAGTGTCCCCTGTAGTATAGAAATTAGGGCTGACCCCTATTAGTCGATTAGTCGAAAGGAGCCATAGTCGACTGGCCAACCTCTTAGTCGAATATTAAAAAAAAAAATAAAAAAAAAAATTATAATATTTGTTTTATTTAAATTTTTGTATCATTCTTTCCAAAAGAAAAGAGGCCTAGAAGCGTGGCTAACGCTAATGGCACGCATACCAGAGGCTAACTGCCTACGAAAACAGGCACAGAGGCACTGAAAGAGGATTTCACCCATCTAATGAACACACTAGACTAGACAAATATCAAGATGTATCCATCAGTGGACCAATTGCATGCTTTTGCAGAGGACAAGAAGCCTTCAGTCGACTCATTCAGACATTAAGCACCCCCCACAGCCCAAATGGAACGATAAAAAATTAAAAAAAAAAAATTATTAAAAAAATATATAAAAAATATTATACTATTTTTTTTTGTCGACCAATAGTCGACGAACGGCACATTTTGGCCAATCATAGGCGACCATCCAAATCCTTAGTCGGGGACAGCCCTAATAGAAATACAAGTATGCACAAACACACACACACACACGCACACACACCTAGCATGGTGGAGCCGGCCCCCATGCCTCCCGGCAGACAGTGCGACACCCGGATGTGCTCCTGTAGCGAGTTGATGTCTCCGAACATGTCGGGGCAGAAGTTGCAGTGGAACGCCGACACGTTGGTGAACTGCAGCAGGGGGAAAGCGGCCGCCGGCCCCACGGAGGAGGAGAGGCTGAGGCTGCCCCCTCCCCGGTGGTGGTGGTGGTGGTGGTGGGCCTTGCGCACGTGCTCGTTGAGGTTGTAGAGGGTGGGCAGCGTGTCCAGACACACCTGGCACGTGTGGCTCTGCTGGGGCTTGTCGGCGTGGATGGTCTTCAGGTGGATCTCCAGCACCGCCAGGCTGTGGAAGTCACGCTTGGAGCAGTACGGGCAGGAGTAGGTCACTTTGGACCAACTAGTGCCACCTGAGAGGGGGGAGAGAAGGGGGGGGAGAGAGAGAGAGAGAGAGAGAGAGAGAGAGAGAGAGAGAGAGGGAGAGGGGGGGAGAGAGAGAGAGAAAGAGAGAGGGAGAGGGGGGGATAGAGAGGGAGAGATGGTGAGAGAGGGAGAGGGGGGGAGAGAGAGGGAGAGATGGTGAGAGAGGGAGAGGGGGGAGAGAGGGAGAGGGGGGGAGAGAGATGGGGGGGGAGAGAGATGATCAAGAAGGAGAGGGGGAGGGGGGGGGGAGAGAACGGATCGAGAGAGGGAGAGGGGGGGGAGAGAGAGAGATATGGGGATAGAGAGGGAGAGAGGGAGAGTGATAGAGGGAGAGAGAGAGAGAGATAGAGGGAGAGAGAGAGAGAAAGATAGGGAGAGATAGGGGGATAGAGAGGGGGGGTAGATGGAGAGAGAGAGGGAGAGAGAGAGAGGTAGAGAGGGGGAGAGAGGGATAGAGATGGATATAGAGAGGGGGAGAGGGGAAGAGAGAGAGAGAGAGAGAGAGAGAGAGGGAGAGATAGGGGGAGAGAGAGAGACAGAGAGGGATATAGAGAGATAGAGGGGGGAGACACACAGAGACAGAGAGAGAGAGATAGAGAGAGAGAGAGAGATAGAGAGAGAGAGAGAGAGAGAGAGAGAGAGAGAGGGTGGGTGAGAGAGAGAGGGTGGGTGAGAGAGAGAGAGAGAGAGAGAGAGAGAGAGAGAGAGAGAGAGAAGAGAGAGAGAGAGAGAGAGGGAGATAAGGTGCGGATAAAGGGATAGAGAGAGAGACACACAGATATACAAAAAGAGAGAGAAAGAGAGGGAAAAAGAGAGAAGGAGACAGAGAAAGAGAGATGGAGTTAGGGAGAGAACTGCAAATTGCTTTCTGCTAGAATAGAATAGATCAGAATAGAATAGAATAGAATAGATATAGAATATCTGTATTGCTAAGTGCATTAGTCCTCTCCCAGCACTTTAGGAACAGTGGGCAGTCAAGTGCCCAGGGAGCAGTTAGTTAGTTCATGGTCTTGCTCAAAGTGCAGCCAGGCGGAGCAGGGACTGAACCGGCAACCTTGAGATTACCAGACGACTGCTCTACCTTCTGGTAATCATAGAATACACAATAGTGTAGCATGGACAGTATGCTATCCACTAGGGCTGATCCCTATTAGTCGATTAGTCTACTAATCGGTCGAAAGGAGCCGTAGTCGAATAACCAACCTCTTAGTCGAATATAAAAAAAATAAAAAAAATTAAAATGTATAATATTTTTTTTATCATTCATTCCAAAAGAAAAGAGGCCTAGAAGCGTGGCTAACGCTAATGGCACGCATACCAGAGGCTAACTGCCTACGAAAACAGGCACAGAGGCACTGAAAGAGGATTTCACCCGTCTAATGAACACACTAGACTAGACAAATATCAAGATGTATCCATCAGTGGACCAATTGCATGCTTTTGCAGAGGACAAGAAGCCTTCAGTCGACTCCTTCAGACATTAAGCACCCCCCACAGCCCAAATGGAATGATAAAAAAAAAAAAAAAAAAAAATTATTATGCTTTTTATTTTATTTTTTATTTTTAGCCGACCGATAGTCAACTAATGGCAAATTTTGGCCAATCATAGTCGACCATCCAAATCCTTAGTCGGGGACAGCCCTACTATCCACAGGACATGGGCTGGTTGAACTGAATTAAAGGGATAGTTTAGATTCCTAGACCCCTAGCCCCGTGGGGTAGATTCGATTTCAGTTGTCTTCAGTCAGCTTGTACAGAGAGGAGCTCGACCCCATTGATTTTGCATTGGTTTGTGGCTAACTAGCCAGAGCTAGAATAGACCGCCGCAACACTTACGGTATTCTGAGCTCATCATGGGAGAGCGTGGGGGGATACAATGAATGAATGTGGATGAGAGCCTTGACATTAAGTGGTTGTTGTAGCTACGGCTGTGGGGGTGCTGGAGACAGGATCCAATATCCGGAGTCTCCTGAACAGGGAGAGACCAACCCAAGTCGATCGGCACTTTCTCGGCCGAGCTCTAGTCTCTTTACCGCACCTACTCCCCATGGACCAGGGAGTCTCTGGATTGCCCAGACACACTCCCTGGGTGATCTGCCCATGCACCGGTTTAGGGCTGTCCCCGACTAAGGATTTGGATGGTCGACTATGATTGGCCAAAATTTGCCGTTAGTCGACTATTGGTCAAAAATATATATATATATATATATATAATATTTTTAATTAAATTTTTATTTTATTTTATCGTTCCATTTGGGCTGTGGGGGGTGCTTAATGTCTGAAGGAGTCGACTGAAGGCTTCTTGTCCTCTGCAGAAGCATGCAATTGGTCCACTGATGGATACATCTTGATATTTGTCTAGTGTGTTCATTACATGGGTGAAATCCTCTTTCAGTGCCTCTGTGCCTGTTTTCGTAGGCAGTTAGCCTCTGGTATGCGTGCCATTAGCGTTAGCCACGCTTCTAGGCCTCTTTTCTTTTGGAAAGAATGATAAAAAAAAAAAAAAAAAAAATGATTAACCCTTTATCTGCCAGGGATTATTCTGATCTTAATCCACTGTCTGCCAGTACTGTAAGTCTATGGAGATGTTCCCCTTCTTTGCAGGGCTATAACTTTTTAAATTGTATTGCTAAATTGACATTACCATGGCCCATTCAAAGTCAAGTATCTATCGTTTAGGATGTAGCAACGTTCTACTTTTTCATTCACATATTCATACTAAAATACGGTCTAAAGTATAAATATGTTTTTATCGTTTTCCGCAGCATTCTGCAGAACGTGATTTATAGCCATAAATACATATATTACATTATAATAATGCACTGTAAAAACTGTGACTTGTATACCGTACGTCTGCACTTATGTGCTCATTTTACGTCTATTATGTTCTA
>NW_028169844.1:0-54083 GCF_963971535.1 Notolepis coatsorum | reverse complement strand
TGCAATCCCTCCTTCCACGACCCCCCCCCCCCCCCCCCCCTCATTTTTATCCCCAGCATCTGGCCCCTGTTCTTCAAGCGGTCCATCTGTCCCACTAACGTCAACAAATCCACCCCTCACCCGGCTATCCAACACATCTTGGTTTACACAAGCTCCTACTACTACCACCCCCCCCCCCCCCCCCACCGTACCATCTCCACCAGTCTTTCCCCGTGTTACAATCCCGCCGAAAACACCCCCTCCATCCCCTTATCACCTCCATCTGGTACCAAACCCTTCTCAGAAACCTCCCCACCACCCCTCATCCCCTGCCCCCTACCCCCCTCAACCCCTCGATTCCCACCCCAAGCCGTTCCTCCTTTTCGGCCTCGCACTTTCCCCATCATTTCCCCCCCTGCTCGGCCCCTCCCCAGGGCACGCTTGTCTCTGATGCCCCTCCTTTCCACACCCAAAACAGCGCATGTTTTGTGTTGTCGCAAAGATAATGTACTCAAACCCGTCTATTACTACTTTAAAATTAAGATCTAACTCATCATCACGTCTGTTCATTACAATAAACGTCTGCCTCCGGTGAGAAACCACATGCTTCAGTTCCGGTGCTCTGAAACCTGAAGACATTTTTTTCAACGGGGCCACTACCTTTCCAAACCTTGCGAGTTCCCTCAATATCAGATCATCGCTCACCAACGGAGGAACGTTTGCCAATGACACCTTTTTTGCCGGAGTTGTGAGCGGCAGCACAGATACAAAAGTACCATGTATGACTAAACCGTCCGTTACCAGTTGATTAACTTTGGTCACGTCATCCAAAAATATTATAATCCCCCCATTCATACGGGCAGGGCCGCCTCAGGGGGTGTGCGAGCAGTGCGGTCGCACAGGGCCTCGCGGGAAGGGGGGCCTCGCAAAAAAAAAAAAAAAAAAAAAAAAAAAAAAAAAATATTTTTTATTAATTTTTTTTTTATTATTATTTTTTTTTTTTTTTTTTTTTGCGAGGCCCCCCTTCCCGCGAGGCCCTTTTTCATCACAGACCTAAAATCTAGTTTTGCTTATATGCTTATATATTTCACATTAGACACGTTTGTAGAATGTGTCTGACTTATTCCTGGGTCTGCAGTCCTGCAGCTGCAGACATACTCACTATTGGAGCTCAGCCTCTGGGATTCTGCAGCAGCATTGGTTTCAACGAAGGGGAGTGGTTTTACTTACATGTGTAGACAGTGTAGACGCCGGCAGCGTGAGTCGGCTGCGTTTGACATTTTCGCGCGTGCAGCTTTTGACTATGCTTAGTTATGCCCAATAGCCAAGACGAAGAAAGAGGTCGGTCATTATCACGTTAGCTAATCTATCCAGAGGAGCGCGGCGAGGCGAGTGGGATGTCTTTTCAAAAGAAGCAATACGCCGAAAGGGTGTCCAGTCTGCCGGAAAGTACTCGAAGAAGAAGAAGAAGAAATTACACCGTGGGGCCAAGAAAGTTTCCTTCCACGTTGATACTGCGTTATGGTGAGTGACCGTGAGTCAACATATGATTATATACCCGCCGTGGATCTGTCTTTCTCTATCTGGAGCCAAACTGGTCGACGAGCTAATACTACTAGTAGCTAACGCTAACGGTGTGTGCCTGGTGGTGATAGCACCTGGCTGTATGCAGGCTACATAGAGCCACGTGCCTGATTGAGCTAACTGTTAGCCAGACGCCATGTGTGGGCTGGCCTGGCTGTCGGCCCACCACGTCCTCCCACACCCAGTCTCCTCGGCCGGAGCCGTGGCCCCCCGTACTATACCAGGAGGGAGGGGTGGGGAGCGAAGGTGGAGGGAGGCGCGCTGAGGCCTTTCGTCAACGTGGAGACCTGTGTTGCGGCCCTTTCGCCCTGCGCCCTCGTGCAGCCAGGTAACTAAGATTAATGAAAATGTCATGACATTACCCCACTCTTACTTCCTTCCCCTCCCGAATGTTTTTGTTAATAACGATGTTTTTTTCCAGGCAAAACATATGCTACTTCACAACATTTGGAGATACGACATGTGCTGTGTGTGAATGGTGTAGCTTGTGTAGCTTGTGTAGCTTGTGTAGCGTTGGGCCATTGGCCAAAGCTGTGTGTGGCCTGGTGTCACAGAGTACCTGGCTAGCCTATTTAGCTGATGTCGGCCATTGGCTCCTTGCTTTGGTTTCTCTGGTATACCCTGCTCTTCTTGTTGGATTTAAGTGTTGATCTTTGTCCTTTGAATCTGTCATACATGCTCTAGTCTCTAACACACACACACATGACAAACACACATGTTCTCTCTTCTCTCTCTCTCTCTTTCTAACACACACAGTCTGCCTATGGCGGCCTTTCTCGATGGCTAGGCTGTGCTCAAGGATCTTCAGTCACAGTGCTCGGGTATTCTGCCACTGTGTACTCTCTGTTTAGGGCCAAATAGCATTTCAATTTCTTTCCAATGTGTCTCTCTCTCTCTCTCTCTCTCTCTCTTTTGATCTTTGTCCTTTGAATCTGTCATACATGCTCTAGTCTCTCTCTAACACACACACACATGACAAACACATGTTCTCTCTCTCTCTCTCTCTCCTGTACACTGTATATTGACTGTAGAACGGGAGCTCTCTTTCGCTCTCTCTTTTGCTATATGTTGACTGTATCATGCCCCGCCTCGGGCAGCGCTATTATTTAATAATATGTTGACTGTATATATAAAAAAAAGAAAAAAAAAAAAAAAAAAAATATATATATATATATATATTTTTTTTTTTTTTTTTTTTTTACCTTTGGGGGGGGGGGGGGGGGCCTCGCGTTAAATCTCGCACAGGGCCTCGCATTTCTCCCAGGCGGCCCTGCATACGGGCCGCTGACTTAACGGCCGCAGCTCCCACTTTCCCCGCTACCGCTAGACTACAGTCTTCCACTGAACACGGAAAAGACGGCGCGACCTTAAACCCATGTTTCCTAGTTAATTTCGCGAAATCCATGCCGCCGCGACAGCAGTCAGCCGCCAAAGCGAACACCGACAACGCTATTAGCCCACCATTAACACACAACCAGTCGAATTAAAACCCAGTCTAATTCACGATTTTGACAAACAAACACAAAGATAGGAAAAGTATAGAAAATACTCACACGTTCCGCTCAGCAGCACCCACTCAAAAACCACTCGCCCGCCATCCACACGCATGCGCACAGAGAGAGAGAGAGAGAGAGAGAGAGAAACAGACAGACAGAGAGAGAGAGACAGAGAAAGAGACAGAGACAGAGAGAGAGAGAGAGAGAAACAGAGAGACAGAGAGAGAGAACGAGAGAGAGAGAGAGAGAGAGAGAGAGAGAGAGAGAGAGAGAGAGAGAGAGAGAGAGAGAGAGAGAGAGAGAGAGAGAGGGGGGGGGGGGGGAGGGGAGAGAGGAGAGAGAGAGAGAGGGAGAGAGAGAGAGAGAGGGAGAGAGAGACAGAGACAGAGAGAGTGAGAGAGATGTTAATAAAGTTATTATATTATATATATTAAGTCCAATTATATTAAAGAATTCGTTTAGAGAATTAGCTCAGCTCTGAGAAGTGAGAAAAAACGGCATGTGAAAATAATATTTCTGCAAGCAAGCAACAGGAAACCACTGTTGTGCGCAGATGCGCAGATGCGGAGGAATTCTGGGATGATACCTGCATACCGCATGTCGTGAGTTGCAGCAGCAGCCAGCAGCAGCCATCAAGTTAGCTGAAGCAGCGCACGTCAAGTTTCTTTCATGTGAGTATAAATATTTTTTTTATAAATTTGCCAATTTGCGGTTATCTGTGGTCATTTAATCTGTTTGGATATGCAATTTGTAGATGCAAATTGCGTGAGCTGCTAGCGCATATTTTATAGTTAATGGCTGTTCAGTATAATTAAGCTAACTCGGTCTCCATTGTCTTCTTAAACAACTGCCTGCATGCATGCTGTGTGCAATTAAAATATTATGGCACACCGAAATGATGTTGTTTCATGCAAAATATTAAGTGTTCGATATTGGGTCAAGTGCAAGTGTGAGTTATAGTGCAGGTAAACATGGCGTCGCCATGCGTGCATGCATGCTGTGTGCAATTAAAATATTATGGCACACCGAAATGATGTTGTTTCATGCAAAATATTAAGTGTTCGATATTGGGTCAAGTGCAAGTGTGAGTTATTTATAGTGCAGGTAAACATGGCGTCGCCATGCGTGCATGCATGCTGTGTGCAATTAAAATATTATGGCACACCGAAATGATGTTGTTTCATGCAAAATATTAAGTGTTCGATATTGGGTCAAGTGCAAGTGTGAGTTATAGTGCAGGTAAACATGGCGTCGCCATGCGTGCATGCATGCTGTGTGCAATTAAAATATTATGGCACACCGAAATTATGTTACACCGAAATTATGTTGTTTCATGCAAAATATTAAGTGTTCGATATTGGGTCAAGTGCAAGTGTGCAGTGCAGGTAAACATGGCGTCGCCCTCGTGCGTGCCATGCATGTCAAGCCGCATCTCCATTTTAGGTTTGTTTGCACATTATGTCCTATTATCGGGTTTGAGGGAGATTAATTTGGTTAGGTTGAGTGTCATGCAGGCGTCGCGTCCTCATGGCATGCATGGTCGAAGCCACATATCTCCATTTCTTTGAGCTTGTAAATTGATGTTTGTAATAGATATATATTTTTGACAAAAGGAGGTTTGAGAGAGATATTAATTCACGCTCTCATTCATCTCCGCTCTCTCTCTCCCTCCCTCCCTCTCTCTCTATCTCCTCTCTCTCTCTATCTCCTCTCTCTCGCTCTCTCTATCTCCTCTCTCTCGCTCTCTCTCTATCTCCTTCTGATTGATGGTTAAACATTCAAACTGTGAAAATTATGATCATGTTTTTGTAAGCTAATATATAGTATGAACTTGTTATATTGAGTTGTAAGTTATTCTGGTATATGTTTCATGGAGGTCTAAACGTTGTATTTTTTCCCTTGCCTTTCAGGTAGCAAGTGCTGCTGGGAAATATTCAAATGAGCCAAACAGTAAGCTGATTATTTTTAAATATAAAAACACATTTGTGAGATGGGACTGTATCGTTGAGACCAGAACATAGTTTATTAATCTGTTTCCACAGAGCTCAGTTTTTTCTCATAGTTCCAATATGGTAGTCTGGCAGTGTAAATTGTGTGCAGCTTCTTTGACTTCTAGAATACAGTTATTTAAACACTACAGACTGCAACACAGCCACTTTTCCAGAGTCAGTCCTCTTCCATGCCTCCATACTGATTGTATCTGTAAATTTAAAACGCTAAATGCATTAAGTACTCATTTGTCAAGATATCATACTGCACAACTTAGCAGTAAACCAGAACAGAGTCTGAGCCCTGTGGTAATAAAATGCCCTTTGTGCGCATTTCGGGAACCCTTTTCTGAATCAATTTTCTTAAGTCATCTCAGAAAGCATTTAAAAAATAATGAAACAGTGACATGCCCATATAAGGATTGTAGCTATAGCACAAATGTTTACTCTTCATTCAATTGCCATAAAAACAGAGTACACCAATTAAGTCTTGCATCAGACTTAAAAGCTGTCGTTGTTGAGGATCCCCAAGACAGGATTTCTGAGGTCACTAGTGATTTGCATGAAGAATGTCCAGGCCAGAGCATAGAAATGGTGGATGATGATGATCAATGTGACACTGACAATCTAAGAAATCAACTTAAAATGAACCTATCTTCCTTGTTCCTAAAGATGCAGGCTATCCTCCATGTCTCAAACACAGCTATTCAAGAAATAGTAGACCACTTGAATCAGGTCTTCTCCTTATCTCAGCCATTGATCAAGGAGTCAGTTAATGACATATTGCAGAGAAATGGTCACAATATTGCAGAACCTACACTGGATGAAGTTGTTGGCGCTGTCATGAACTGCAATGTTCTGTCTACATCTACCTCTGAAGGTGCAGAGTTGTGTTCAACCAAGCGCAGAAAAAGCTTTATGGAGCGCAACTATCCATGTGTAATGCCAGTAGAGTATCAGTTGGAGCAACCAGGACATACCAGCATGTATGTTCCCATCCTTTCAATGATTCAAGAGTTGTTTAAAAACACAGACATCCTTGACAAGATTACAGAACCAAATACTACATCTGGTCAATATGTGTCATGCTCTGATGGCTCCCATTTCCTTGAAAATGAGTTACTGTCAACAGGGAATCTCATCCTACCACTTCAGCTATATATAGATGATCTGGAAATTGCCAATTCGCGTGGCACATCACGTAAAATTCACAAACTTTGTGCTATATATTGGGTCCTTGCCAATGTGCCACCAAAATACCGATCAGCATTACACGCTATACAGCTGGCAATGCTGGTAAAAGTGACAGACCTCCGTAGGTATGGATATGCAGCTGTACTTGCTCCATTGCTGCGTGATGTTCATACTCTGGAACAAGATGGTGTTTTCATTGAAAGAGTTGGTCAGAATGTCAAAGGCACAATCTGGTGTGTTTCTGCCGACAATCTGGGCGCTCATGGATTCGGTGGCTTTGTGGAGTCATTTAGAGCAGGCTATGTTTGCAGATTCTGTCTGGCCACAAGTGAACAGTTTCAAACAACTGAAGTCAGAGAGGGAGAGTTTTCTCTGAGAACCAAAGTCAGCCATGACCTGCATGTACAAACTGCACATGACACTTCGAGCAGCCATTTTGGTGTTAAAGGTGGCTGTGTCTTACGTGAATCCCTGAATTACTTTCATACAATCACAGGATTTCCTCCAGATATACTTCACGATCTTCTGGAAGGTATGGTTCCCGTGGAGCTTTCTCTCTGTGTTAAAGAGATGATTCGGCGAAAGTACTTCACTTTAGAGTATTTGAACAAAAAGATTGCATCATTCCCGTATCAGCACGCTGATAAAGTGGATAGACCTCACCCAATTCCCCAAACATTTGTTTCTCGAGGAACAATAGGAGGCAATGGGCATGAAAATGCCACTCTGCTCCGACTGCTTCCATTACTTGTAGGCAGTGTAGTACCAGTGGGTGATGCAGCATGGGCAGTTTTGATGGAGCTGAAAGAGGTGCTAGAGTTAGCATTGTGCCCATCATATACTGATGAAACCTTAGACTATTTTCAGTGCAAAATCAGTGATCATAGACAGGTACTATTAGAGGTTTTCCCTGCAGTTAGACTCTGTCCTAAACATCACTTTGTGGAGCATTATCCCGCTCTAGTTAAGTGCTTTGGACCCCTGCTGCATGTTTGGACCATGCGATTTGAGGCCAAGCACCGCTTTTTCAAAAGAGTGGTGCATGACACTCAAAACTTCAAAAATATCTTGAAGACGATGGCAATCAGACACCAACACATGATGGCATATCATCTTGCTTCACCATCATATTTCAAGCCAAAAACCCAGGCATCCAGGGTTGACTCTGTTCTGGTTTCATCTCTACCAGCAGTAGCTCAGGTACACATTAGAGGACACACAGTTAGTGACACAATCTACCAGACATCAAAGGTAACCATTGATGGCACAGACTATGTCTGTGGAATGTTTCTCTCCGTCAGAGTCAGTGGTGGACTGTCTACATTTAGCCAAATAGAACAGATCTACCTTGTGAATAACGAGGTTTCTTTTCTGTGTCGAGACTATGACTCCTGGTATATAGAACATCTTAGGTCCTATGAGCTGTCAACCACACAACCACATCTGTCCATCTACCTACAGTCTGGTCTCAATGATACAGTCCCACTCTCAGCATACAAGATCGATGGTCTGCTGCTGCTGACTCCCAAGCGATTCATTCAAGTGAAACGGAACTGAGTCCAGCTAATGGTGAATAGTTATTTTATTAATCAATTATTGTGTCTTTATTCACTCGTTGTGTAATTGACCAGTTTATATTCTGTATAAGTTCATATTCTGTATATGTTAATAATGACGCTTTCTGTGTTGTGTTTATGATTACTCCTTAGGTCCTTGAGCTGCTGTCTGTCGACCGGACCACATCTGTCCACTGTCCATCTACCTGCAGTCTGGTCACAACGAAACAGTCCCACTCTCAGCATACAAGATCGATGGTCTGCTGCTGCTGCTGCTGCTGACTCCCAAGCGATTCATTCAAGTTTCCATAGCACAATGGCAGCTGCCTCCCCACAACCCATGATCCTTCGTGTTGTTGAGCCAGACCGGGCTAGAAAATTAAAACTCAGTTCACGACCCGCCTCTGTTGATGCACTGATCACGATTATAAAAGAACAGTTGGAAATAGACCTTGACTTCAGTTTGCTGTATGAAGATCCAGACTTTGATGGGAAACTTACTTCCCTTGATGACATTACGGAATTGCCACAAAAAGCTGTTGTGCACATTTCACTTTCGCTCGACTCCAGCTCTCTCGCATCTACTGATATACTTTCAGATATATCATCTCCAGAACGTCTAAGCAGATGGCCTCCAGGTCCTTTTCCAGTTCCTACATTTGCATTCGATGTTGAGCTGAAACTTAGAGACGGAAACAACGAATTTGAGAAGAACAAGAGACACCTTAAGTTGACAAGAGACCTAAAGCACGACATCTTAGAGAAGCTTGCATCTACAATGTATGCTTTCAAGGCTTATCCAAGTGATAAAGAGATAGCAGTGGCTTCTGCGGCTCTTGTCGCCAAACATCCCTGCTTGAAGGAAGCAGGATCTGAGACCGGCTGCAATGGATGGAAGAACAGCATCAAATTCAAGATGGGCAATTTCAGGAACAAGCTGAGACGGGCAGGATGTGAGGAGGTCTCTGTAAATGCTGGAAAAAGAGGTAGAAGCAATCCTGATGGCGAACCTTCACATTCCAACATTAAAAGACCCAAGCGAGCAGAAGTAAACTTCCTACCCAACTATCCCCAAGGAGAGGATTCCTTGAGGCTTGAGCAGTTGAGGCAGACAATTGCTGAAGAAGTCAAGAAGACTGAGAAGAACCTGCCCCTCATTAGAAAGCTGATGCAGACCACATTTGCCCTGCGCCGACAGACCATAGTGAAGTCCAGCCCACCAGTGAAAGAGCTCATGGACCTCTGGCCTGCTCTCAAAATGGAGTCTGAGGTAATATAGATCAGCTCTCTCTTTCCTGTGTTAACATTTGGCACATTCTGTGTGTTTTAAAGTGAAACTTGTGATTCTTAAGCCTGGTTTATATACTCTAGCGGCGCATCTGCGTGTGTTCTGTGCGCCCCCGCGAGCTAGTCATCAGCGACCGATTCCGCAAAGCATGTAATGACATGGTTGACCAGAAATCCCGCCGTCATGCTCTGAAGCCCAAACCAAACAAAGTAAGAGATCCACCAAGTTGAAGTGACTAATTGATGTTGATATACTATATTGTCCTGCTGTTTTTAAATATAGGTGTATGCAGAGTTCCAGCTGATTACCAACCAGAACCTGCCCAACACATTCTACGCTGAGCTTGACCGCCATCTTCCTCGACTGATGACGTTATTCAGACAGAAGGCGTCCAAAACTGGGAACACAGCAGATGCTTTGGCTCACATTTTAAAAATCCACGATGAACAGGTGAATAGATTATTATACATGTCATAGGTCGAACCTCTGTAACATTGAACAGGTTCAATGATTCAAATGAGCATTTGAATTTTACAATTAGTCCACCATTGTGTTTGCCATTTTTCTGATTGCATTAAAGATGTGAACATGTTATTTGTGGACATATCTGATTGGACTGTTTAAAATCCGCTTTGTTCAGTAAACATTTCCATATAATACAATTCTTTTTCTTCTTCTTAATCTTACATCTTAATAGGAAATCCATGATGTTCACACCAGGCGTACCACTGTTCTCCATGCCCTGCCTGTGTATCTGCATGAGGAAGTCGCTGGATTTTTCAAAACCTGCACAGTGAGTCTGAGTAAAAATTATTTACAGTACAACTGTATATTAAGTGAACAGTTAATCAAAATGCTAAGTATCAGTCTTCCTTCCTTCCAGGTCTCCCTTGTGAAAGAGATATTTGATCTCGACGGGACTAACCTGGTTAAATAAAAATAACCTTCTCACCAAAAAAATTGTTCTAACTAAAATATAAACAACTTACAAACACAACTCCATATACTTAGCGTTGTGCTGCACTTTGTAGAAACCATTGATTTATTTGTGATTATTATGTCTCTTTCATTCCTTCAGGACACGTCTGATGAGCCAGAGCTTCAGGGTGTTGCAGTGGCCCTCCTTACTTTCATCAGTGACGACCATGACACAAGTCCAGTTCACTACCAGCCTGTGACAATCTCTGTTGTCATTGAAAGTCACATCATGATCAGCCTCCCCAGATTTGGTGATTCCTTCCTGGTAATGTTTGGACTAATCTATGCACTACACCTCAGCTACCCCAAGGGACTTACCAACACTTTTGAATTCATTCAGAAGATTTTACTAGGTCTAGAAGCTGGTAAACTGTCGCCCAGGTTGCAGACTCTCAAGAATGACTTGATGATGCAATAATTTTTTTTTCTTCTGATTTTTCAATGGATTTTCTCCCCGTCCCAATTAGTCGTTGTGCCAATCCCCCCCCCCCCCCCCCCCTCCCCTACCTGGTGCTGTATGCATGTTCTCCTACGAGTCGGTATAAGGGCGTCCCGAGTCGATCGCACGCTTCCCCCGAGACATGCGCCGACAGCCAGTGACGTCTTTTCACTTGGCAGCGAGGGCTCTCATTGGTGAAGTGTAACGTGTGGGAGGGCACGCTATCTCCACCAAGTCCTGCCCCGCTTAGCAAGCGCCGAGACCTGACCTGTAGGCGTCGCTGTCCACAACGCCAGATTCCCACCCGCCAGCTTCCCCACCCCCTAATACTGCCGAATTGTATTAGTGTGAACGGCCAGCCAAGCTGGTGACAACGCAGGGAGTTGGATTCGAACACGCGAATCCAGTGTCTCCAGCGTTGGTGACGAACGCAATCTCCGCTACGTCACCTGACCGCTCTTGCATTAAACTTTTGAAGGTATTATTTTGACATGACAAGGAAATTAATACCTCACCCCACATCCTTCTTTCAGATGAGTTTCTATTCCTTACTGTAATCAGTGATCATGACACAAGTCCAGTTCACTACCAGCCTGTGACAATCTCTATTGTCATTGAAAGTCATATCATGATCAGCTTCCCCAGATTTGGTGATTCCTTCCTGTAATGTTTGGACTAATCTATGCACTACCCCAAAGCACTTACCAACACCTCAAAAGTGTGTCTATAGAAACTCATCTGAAATGTCTTGTCATGTCAAAATAATACCTTCAAAAGTTGCTGTACTACTTTGCAGATGTTCAGCCAAATAGGTCCAAACTACTCAATGTACCTTGTTCTTTATTTTTTATGTAATATGTTTACATTTGAGAGTTTTACAGTTCGAATTTTCTTAACCGTCTATAGCTGGCATTATTGTAATTTCATCCAAGTAAGTTTTAGAGTTGAAAGAGTTTATCAGAATCTCAAAGGCAACATCCAAGTCCCAAACGTTTGTTTCTCGAGGAACAATAGGAGGCAATGGGCATAAATGCCACTCTGCTCTGACTGCTTCCATTGCTTGTAGGCAGTGGTAGAGTTAGTGTTCTCAGTACAGAGTACAAGGCGATATACCAGGAGCCATAAACGCAACACAGAAGCGTTATTATTAACATATACAGAATATGAACTTATACAGAATATGAACTGGTCAATTACACAACTAGAGTGAATAAAGACACAATAATTGATTAATAAAATAACTATTCACCATTAGCTGGACTCAGTTCCGTTTCACTTGAATGAATCGCTTGGGAGTCAGCAGCAGCAGACCATCGATCTTGTATGCTGAGAGTGGGACTGTATCCTTGAGACCTTGTAGGCAGTAGTATACTGCCCTGTCAAGGGCTAACCGCAGTAACTTGAAAAAAGTAAAAATTGAGTTATGAGTGAAATTGACCTTGTCGATAAATGTTTTATCTTGTGACCAAGTTTCAGATGTTAATGTCGCTCAGTTTTGGAGATATGGGGTTTTAAAAACTGCAGTAACAACAAAATCACACTCAAAACCCAGGCAGACCGCAGTAACTTCCAAACAGTGAAAAATGGCTTTAAAGTGTTTTGACTTGCCATCCAAAATGTGTTATAGGTAAATAGATGATAGTACCCAGATTTAACATGTATTAATGAAGTAATCTTTAGGCATACAAAAATATGACATAATTATTTTAATTGACCCCAAAAAAGCAGATATTGCACTCTGCTGCACGATTTCCTTAAATAATTATACAGGTAATGTACAGGCAAAGTGCAGTAACTTCAAATATAATGTTGTTTTCCCTCCAGCTTTCATAACTTAACCTAGCCATTTTGAAAATGAAATTTAATACCTGAATATATTGGAATGATGATGATCCAAATAAAATGGCTAGGTGAAGTTATGAAAGCTGGAGGGAAAACAACATTGCATTTGAAGTTACTGCACTTTGCCTGTACATTACCTGTATAATTATTTAAGGAAATCGTGCAGTAGAGTGCAGTATCTGCTTTTTTGGGGTTAATTAAAATAACTACGTCATATTTTTGTATGCCTAAAGATTACTTCATTAATACATGTTAAATCTGGGTACTATCATCTATCTACCTATAACACATTTTGGATGGCAAGTCAAAAAACTTTAAAGCCATTTTTCTCAGTTTCACTGTTTGGAAGTTACTGCGGTCTGCCTTGACAGGGCAGTATAGTTAGTGTACTGTATAGTGTTCTTAGTACAGAGTACTGTAGTGTTCTAGTTATCATTCTGCAAACATAGCCTGCTCTAAATGACAGATGGTGCCTCTGACATTCTGACTAACTCTTTCAATGAAAACACCATCTTGTTCCATGATACATCATGGAGCAAATACATGCAGCTGCATTTCCATATGTAGGTATGTGCACTATTAACAGTATTGCCAGCTGTATAGCATGTAATGTGGATTGGTATTTTGGTTCCACATTGGCAGGACCCAATATACAGCACAACGTTTGTGAATTTTACATGTGCCAAGCGGATTGCCAATTTTCAGATAATCTATACATTTTATTCTGTACTGTACATAGATACACTGTGTTATCCCAACGGTCACAATAGTTGCCGTCAACATGTTTGCTCATTCTATGACCACACTATACAAATTTGAGTAATTCAGCCAGGATGTAAACGGCTCTGGTCATGTGCACTGCACATATTGAGACCCTTTATTATTTCAATATTTGCTGAAAATACATTGATACATCATTCAGTAACATTTTCAGAGCCTTATAACAAACATTATTACACTATTGTGACCAGAGGGATTAAATGTGTAATATACATTACATTGTATGTACATGTTATAACATGCATGTATTTATTTTCTATATATATTTTCTATATATATATATTTTCAATTTTAACATTGCCATAATGTTGGAGAGGGCAACACAATGTTTTTGTAAGATAAATAGATGTATACTCTTTGAATAGAAATAAATATAAAGAGTTTGAAGTTGTAACACAATGTTTTTGTAAGATAAATAGTTTCGATGAAGAACAAAACCTCCTAAATGCATACAAAAAAAGGGGAAAACTTCATATCTGCACTTTGCAAGGCACTAATACCTGGTCGGTATTGTTAACATATATAGTCCAAAAACAGTGTACTGTGTTTACAGTGTTATTGTACATTGCCTACAGATTATATATGTATACTCTTTTATACTCTTTGAATAGAAAAAAATAAAAGAGTTGTTTGAAGTTGATATAATGTGCTTGTGTAGTTATTTTTCTGTTAACTTTTTCACATGGATTTTAAAACTGAACCTTAAGTTATAGTAACTGCAAATATTTGAGTTGATTAACTTAAAAATTTTAGTTGATTAACTTAAAAAAAAAATGAGGCATGGGATGGCCTCAATGTCGTTGAGTTCTGTTAACTTAATCACATGGATTTAAGGTTGAACCTTAAGTCACAGTAACTGAACATATTTGAGTTGCCTCCACTTGAGAACCTTAAGTCACAGTAACTGAACATATTTGAACTGCCTTAACTGAGAACTGTAAGTCACAGTAACTGAACATATTTCAGTTGACACCACTTGAGAACCTTAAGTCACAGTAACTGAATATATTTGAATTGCCTTAACTGAGAACTGTAAGTCACAGTAACTGAACATATTTGAGTTGACACCACTTGAGAACCTTAAGTCACAGTAACTGAACATATTTGAACTGCCTTAACTGAGAACTGTAAGTCACAGTAACTGAACATATTTGAGTTGACACCACTTGAGAACATTAAGTCACAGTAACTGAATATATTTGCATTGCCTTAACTGAGAACTGTAAGTCACAGTAACTGAACATATTTGAGTTGACACCACTTGAGAACCTTAAGTCACAGTAACTGAACATATTTGAACTGCCTTAACTGAGAACTGTAAGTCACAGTAACTGAACATATTTGAGTTGCCACCACTTGAGAACCTTAAGTCACAGTAACTGAATATATTTGAATTGCCTTAACTGAGAACTGTAAGTCACAGTAACTGAACATATTTGAGTTGACACCACTTGAGAACCTTAAGTCACAGTAACTGAATATATTTGAATTGTCTTAACTGAGAACTGTAAGTCACAGTAACTGAACATATTTGAGTTGACACCACTTGAGAACCTTAAGTCACAGTAACTGAATATATTTGAATTACCTTAACTGAGAACTGTAAGTCACAGTAACTGAACATATTTGAGTTGACTCCACTTGAGAACCTTAAGTCACAGTAACTGAATATATTTGAATTGCCTTAACTGAGAACTGTAAGTCACAGTAACTGAACATATTTGAGTTGACTCCACTTGAGAACCTTAAGTCACAGTAACTGAATATATTTGAATTGCCTTAACTGAGAACTGTAAGTCTTAGCCAACTGAAAACATTTGAGTTTATCAACTTAAAAAAATTGAGGCATGGTATGGCCTAAAATTTTTTAAGTTCTGGAAACTTATTCGGGTTTACAGTGTGGGCTAGACGCATAGCGCTCACAGTGGGCGTGCACTGGTTTCATCGCTGTACTGTCGCAGCCAATCAGTGTGTAATTCGCTGTGCGTTGAAATATGATGTATTATGATGGAAACCGGGCGCGTTTTGAAGCGGTCTATATCATTCTAAGCAAGCAGCGTCAATAATTTCCATAGCCGCATTTCTCGGAGACGCTCTCTGATTGGCCGACGTCAGTTTCTACACTGGGAAAGCCTAGCCACTCTTCGTTCGAAGTAGGTTTGGTAACGTTAGAGTTTGTCTTAGAGCGTGACGGCAAGTTCTTTCGACGGTTAAGCTTAGGCACTCTTTCAAAGTTGGTTAAGGTTAGAGTTTGTCTTAGAGCATGGTGATAGAACGCCAGGTAGTTTGCAGGCTGTTCGACGCGGAAATGGGCAAAGACAGACTCATTCATTCATTCATCACAGTACTGTTGTGTTGTGCTAACAAGCTAATAGCTGGATGCAGTCTGGACAGAGTGGATATACATCAACGGTCTGGGACTGTGGGACAACAGTGAACATAATTATACACTTTATCAAGCCCTCCTCGACCACGTAAACAGTGAGTTAATTCGGTCTCTCTCTCTCTCTCTCTCTCGCTCTCGCTCTCTCTCTGTTGTTGTTAATTTGATGCATAATGGATGAATGAATGAATGAATGGTACCTTGTTTAAAATGACAAGATATATATATATATATATATTATATATATGTGTTCATTATTGCATTGATCATACGTGTACTAGTGTAGTAACTCGATTTAACGTTGGTAACGTTATGTCGTCAGCTGTCCACTTGGTCAGCTGTGAGCTGTCCGCTTGCCCCCCTTCACCCCCCCCCCCCCCCCGTGACCACCCAAATGTAATTCACACCGGCCGCTACTGCAGTATACATATAATGTATGAGACTAAAGTAACATTTACAAATGAATGTTGGTGTGCAGGTCTTCAGGTTTACTTTATTTGTTCAAGGGGGACAGTGTACATTAATAAAATATTTTACAAATGTAAATGCACCCAATTTTAGCCAAAAGGCTAATTTCCATTGGCAGTCCCCCTGCCAGAAGGTACAGGCTAACATCCTGTGTAAAAAAGGTTTTTTTAGCAATAAAAACAGAATAAAATAAAATCAGAATAAAATCAAGATAAATAACATTAGAATAAAAACACAACAAAAGCACATAGACATAGTAGGGATACAGGTCACAATACAGTCATGGACACAAGGACAGAGCACATCATGACATATTAAGAGACCCAGACATAGACAGACGCACCATATCCACACACACACATACACACACAGACACCTCAGTGTTGACAGTTCTGGTTTTCAATGAGCCATTCCCTAACCCTTTATGCTCACAGTTGCACTTAAAACACACCTGGAAACACACCAACAGTTTACACACAACCGGTAGGTCAGCCCTATAGTATATTTATACCTGTTAATAGTTATACCACTGGCCAGTATGTTTTACATACTTATATTATTTACCTATTCATACCTGCATAACTGTATAGCATATAGCATAATCATACTGTATATCAGTTTAACTTATATTACCAATAGATTGTTATATATCCCATTTAACCATGTGTACATTGCATATTTTTAATACACTTTAGTGTTACATTTGCATTCCGGTTAGATGCAAACTTATTTTTGTTGTATTGTACATATATCGTGCTGCATAATGACAATACATTTGAATCAAATCATTTTGAAATGTCTCTTTTTATGTCTTACTACCATAGTATATGTATACCACTGACCAGCATGGCTTACAACCATAATATATTTATATCTGTTAATAGTTATACCATTGGCCAGTATGTAAATGGTAAAATGGTAATATAGAGCTTTGGTCCAAAGCGCTTTACAATTTTGTTCCTCACATTCACCCATTCACACACTGAAGGTGCCAACCTGCTCATCGGGAGCAGTTAGGGGTTAAGTGTCTTGCTCAAGGACACTTCGACATGCTGCCCGGGAGGAGTGGGAATCTAACCAGGAACCTCCGGATTACGACCGCTCTACCTCCTGAGCCACTGTCGCCCCATATGTCTTACTACAATAGTATATTTATACCTGTTAAATAGTTATACAACTGGCCAGTATGGCTTACTACCATCATATATCTATACCTGTTAATAGTTATACAACTGGCCAGTATGTCTTACTACCATAGTATTTATACCACTGGCCAGTATGTCTTACTAACATAGTATATTTATACCTGTTAATAGTTATACCACTCGCCAGTATGTTTTACAAACTTATATATTTACCTATTCATACCTGTATAGCATAATCATACTGTACATCAGTTTAGCATATATTACCAATAGCATTTAATCATGTGTACATTGTATATTTTAACACACTTTACTATTACATTTGCCCTCCAGTTAGATGCAAAGTAATTTTTGTTGTTGTACTTATATCGTGCTGTATAATGACAATACATTTGAATCAAATCAAATCATTTTGAAATGTCTCTTTTTTAAAACAAAATAGTCTATAATAAAGTTCAAGTTCAGAGTGTATGTGCTTAGAAAACAAAATTGTCTAATGTCAAATTTTCTCTCCACGTGGTAAATACACAGGTCACAACATGTTTACAGGAAGGTTTTGGAGTTGTATTTGGAGTGACTGTTGGGAACTAGGCTACACTGGCACACCTACTTCCAGTGAATGAGAAACCATGACACTCCCCTGACTAAATGTATAATGGAGCTCTATGGAGAAACCATGACACTCCCCTGACTAAATGTATAATTGAGCTCTATGGAGAAACCATGACACTCCCCTGACTAAATGTATAATTGAGCTCTATGGAGAAACCATGACACTCCCCTGACTAAATGTATAATTGAGCTCTATGGAGAAACCATGACACTCCCCTGACTAAATGTATAATTGAGCTCTATGGAGAAACCATGACACTCCCCTGACTAAATGTATAATGGAGCTCTATGGAGAAACGAGACTACAACACACACACACACACACACAGTTCAGTTTCATTTATTTCAAATAATGCAACCACAAAACAGTACAATAACCACCACAAAACAATACAACAGTAACAACAGACACCACTTAATGGTTTGAAAAGGGGATGGAAGAAGCTAAGCTTATGACTTTCCATTCCCCGGACACCTGACCCCCACTGGCTACATCAACATGCAACATCGCTCTGCTTCCCACATTTCCCCGGCATCTCAACAAGACATGCATGAGTCTGACTAGTTAATACGTATTCTATATATATATATTATATTATTTTGCTGTCGCAGCCCCTGACCTCTGGAACACCATCCCCATGTCCATCAAATCTGCCCCCTCCATTGAGTCTTTTAAATCTAAACTCAAAACCCATCTATACTGCCTGGCCTTCCCTGACTCACTCCGACTCTTGCCTTGCGTGTTGACGTGTTGTTTCTTTGTTTCTTTGTCTGTCCGTTGGTTGTTTATATTTTCTGTTCATTCTATACTTTGTTTTTAGCTATGCGACTTACTGTGAAGCACTTTGGTTGACAAGTGTCATGTCTAAATGTGCTATACAAATACATTTGATTGATTGATTGATTGATTGATTGATTGATTGATTGATTGATTGATTGATTGATTGATTGATTGATTGATTGATATACCATATTCCTTGTAATGCCAAACGTCATGTTCACCCTCCTTATACCTTTCCAATATTCCTTTATTTTTTTTTTTACTTTATTTTAAACTGGTTTATGTTTTTACTCAGTTTAACCTCCTCGTCCAAATCCATTCCATAATCTCACTCCACAAACAGATATGCACATAGATTTTACACACCGTCTCTGAAAAACCACTGCACTCCGCTGCATACATGGGTGATTCCACCCCATGTGGGTCTAGTTAGACTCAGTCATATGGTAGGTAAACAGCCCCTCCATCCCCAGCTCCCAGAGTGCCGCGTGGAGCCTATCTGTGCGTTCCGATGACTGGTTTCTGGGAACGGATGCCGACTGAGCCGCCTTCTGGTGTGTAGAGGAGTGGGTCCCTGGTCTGCCTCCATGGTGGATGCAGCTCAGCCGGTCCAACACATGCCGGTCCCCCCCCCCCCCCTGCCGGTCTCTGCCTGGTCCGCCTCCGAGGTCCAACAGCACCAATTATAAAAGCAGAACCATTGGATTAGATGTTGAGCTGAAAACCTCGTAACTTCTTTTGCATCTTTGAAAGTCACCTAGTAAAAGTGAGATAATTGACTTTATCAAAACATGCTAGGGGCTGTACCAAATAGTTCGAAGCTTCGTTCATAATGTTGACATTCGAATTCTAAATCAACATAAAATACCAAATTATAGAAAAAAAATAAAATAAAAAGAATTGCCAAATTTTTTATTTTATTTTTTTTCTATAATTTTTTATTTTATGTTGATTTAGAATTCGAATGTCAACATTATGAACGAAGCTTCGAACTATTTGGTACAGCCCCTAGCATACTCCAATTCAGCCATTGGGTGGGTGACGCGCGGTCCTGAGAGCGCCGGCCCTGAGAGCGCCGCTCGTGCTCGCCGGTCCTGAGAGCGCCGGTCCTGAGAGCGCCGCTCGTGCTCGCCGGTCCTGAGAGCGCCGGCCCTGAGAGCGCCGCTCGTGCTCGCCGGTCCTGAGAGCGCCGCTCGTGCTCGCCGGTCCTGAGAGCGCCGCTCGTGCTCGCCGGTCCTGAGAGCGCCGGCCCTGAGAGCGCCGCTCGTGCTCGCCGGTCCTGAGAGCGCCGCTCGTGCTCGCCGGTCCTGAGAGCGCCGGCCCTGAGAGCGCCGCTCGTGCTCGCCGGTCCTGAGAGCGCCGCTCTGCGGCTCTGCAGCTATATACTATTGGTTTGAGTCAGATGATCTTCTTCTACGACACGTGTAGGCAGAATTTACTGTTATCATGTGTATACCGCCACCTAGAGGTGATTTATCTCAGTCTGGTACGGCAACTGCACCGTTAAGGACCGGAAATCACTGCGGGGGGTAGTGAAAATAGCCCAACACATCACCAAGACCCCACTCCCCCCCATCTGATCAATCTATGAGAAGCGGTGCTCACGGAGAGCACGGGACATCATCAAAGACGCTTCTCACCCCAACCATGGACTGTTCACCCGCCTGCGGGGTACTCGCTCTGGGGCACACTAGTACCGCAGCCTCCCAGGCAGAACCAACAGGACCACGAATAGTTTCTTCCCCTCAGCTGTCAGACTTCTGAATCAAAACTCTACATAGCCCACTGCACCTCACTGTATACCTGTGTATAGCCATAGCTTATGTAGACTTTATTTGAATGATTATTTTTTATTATATTTTGTATTCTCATCATTTCACATTGTGCTAACCATTGCACTTTACTGTACAGTTTTATTTATATGTGTTTTATATTGCAACTGACTGTTGATTGTCACATCCTGGTTAGACGTACACAATCTCATTGCACTATTTTGTACTGTGTAATGCCAATAAAGTGAATCTAATCTAATCTAATTTATTCTGAAATGAGGTTGAAGACCCCCATCACTCACATGTAAAGTGTTCAGTGTTCCAACCACCACTGAATCTGAAATGAGAAAGATCTTCTAGATTGTTGTCTGAACGTGTCTCTAACGGGGTTTAACCGCCTTGCTGAAAGTCAATCAATTAAACATTTAAAATAATGAAATATCATTGGGCGTTCGGCCACAGCAGCAGAGAGAGGACCCTGTCAGTCTTACGTCAGTGCTTACGAGGGAGTCCCAGTGCCCTCAGTGTTGAATTTGAATTATTAGGTAACTGAAAATGTAGGCGGCTACGTGGCGTAGTGGGCAAGGCACTCGCCACGAAATGCTGGAGACGCTGGGCTCGTCAGTTCGAGCCCAGCGCTCCACATTTGCTTTCAGTTTAGCTGGTCGTCCGTACTAATACACATTGGCCGTATTAGGGGGTGGGAAACTGATGGGTGGGGATCGGGCGTTGTGGACAGCGACTCCTACAGGTCGGTTGGTGCGCCTGCGCAGTAGAATCAGGAAGTGTCGGGGGCAGCGTGAGCCTCCCACGCGTTACTCCTCGCCACTGAGAGATCGAGCTGCGCAGGTGAAAAGATGCGACTGCTGTTACCTCAAGTACCGGAGGGGACTTGTGCTATGTATGACTTAGTCCACATTGCAGCCGGCTTGTGGGAGGCAAGAAACAGCGTCCGTGACAGGGGAGGGTTGAATTGGATGATACGAAATTGGGATGGGACAAAATATAGAAAATGGGAGAAAAAAGTGGATACAAAAAAAAGGTAACTGAAAATGTAACAGCCCTGATGCACAGTAGGGTGTGGAGATGTCATTATCTGTATCTGTATCTGTTCTAACCAACAAACGTATCTGCATCTTCTAACTACACACCCTCAAGACCTCTACGCTCTGCATCTTCTAACTACACACCCTCAAGACACCTACGCTCTGTATCTTCTAACTACACACCCTCAAGACCCCTACGCTCTGTATCTTCTAACTACACACCCTCAAGACCCCTACGCTCTGCATCTTCTAACTACACACCCTCAAGACCCCTATGCTCTGCATCTTCTAACTACACACCCTCAAGACCCCTACACTCTGCATCTTCTAACTACACATCCTCAAGACCTCTACGCTCTGCATCTTCTAACTACACACCCTCAAGACCTCTACGCTCTGCATCTTCTAACTACACACCCTCAAGACCTCTACGTTCTGTATCTTCTAACTACACACCCTCAAGACCCCTACACTCTGCATCTTCTAACTACACACCCTCAAGACCTCTACGCTCTGCATCTTCTAACTACACACCCTCAAGACCTCTACGCTCTGCATCTTCTAACTACACAGCCTCAAGACCCCTACGCTCTGTATCTTCTAACTACACACCCTCAAGACCCCTACGCTCTGCATTTTCTAACTACACACCCTCAAGACCTCTACGCTCTGCATCTTCTAACTACACACCCTCAAGACCTCTATGCTCTGCATCTTCTAACTACACACCCTCAAGACCCCTACGCTCTGCATCTTCTAACTACACACCCTCAAGACCTCTATGCTCTGCATCTTCTAACTACACACCCTCAAGACCCCTATGCTCTGCATCTTCTAACTACACACCCTCAAGACCCCTACACTCTGCATCTTCTAACTACACATCCTCAAGACCTCTACGCTCTGCATCTTCTAACTACACACCCTCAAGACCTCTACGCTCTGCATCTTCTAACTACACACCCTCAAGACCTCTACGTTCTGTATCTTCTAACTACACACCCTCAAGACCCCTACACTCTGCATCTTCTAACTACACACCCTCAAGACCTCTATGCTCTGCATCTTCTAACTACACACCCTCAAGACCTCTACGCTCTGCATCTTCTAACTACACACCCTCAAGACCCCTACGCTCTGTATCTTCTAACTACACACCCTCAAGACCCCTACGCTCTGCATCTTCTAACTACACACCCTCAAGACCTCTACGCTCTGCATCTTCTAACTACACACCCTCAAGACCCCTATGCTCTGCATCTTCTAACTACACACCCTCAAGACCCCTACACTCTGCATCTTCTAACTACACATCCTCAAGACCTCTACGCTCTGCATCTTCTAACTACACACCCTCAAGACCTCTACGCTCTGCATCTTCTAACTACACACCCTCAAGACCTCTACGTTCTGTATCTTCTAACTACACACCCTCAAGACCCCTACACTCTGCATCTTCTAACTACACACCCTCAAGACCTCTACGCTCTGCATCTTCTAACTACACACCCTCAAGACCTCTACGCTCTGCATCTTCTAACTACACAGCCTCAAGACCCCTACGCTCTGTATCTTCTAACTACACACCCTCAAGACCCCTACGCTCTGCATCTTCTAACTACACACCCTCAAGACCTCTACGCTCTGCATCTTCTAACTACACACCCTCAAGACCTCTATGCTCTGCATCTTCTAACTACACACCCTCAAGACCCCTACGCTCTGCATCTTCTAACTACACACCCTCAAGACCTCTATGCTCTGCATCTTCTAACTACACACCCTCAAGACCCCTATGCTCTGCATCTTCTAACTACACACCCTCAAGACCCCTACACTCTGCATCTTCTAAAACTACACACCCTCAAGACCCCTCCGCTCTGCATCTTCTACCTACACACCCTCAAGACCCCTACATTCTGCATCTTCTAACTACACACCCTCAAGACCCCTCCGCTCTGCATCTTCTAACTACACACCCTCAAGACCCTATGCTCTGCATCTTCTAACTACACACCCTCAAGACCCCTACACTCTGCATCTTCTAACTACACACCCTCAAGACCTCTACGCTCTGCATCTTCTAACTACACACCCTCAAGACCTCTACGCTCTGCATCTTCTAACTACACAGCCTCAAGACCCCTACGCTCTGTATCTTCTAACTACACACCCTCAAGACCCCTACGCTCTGCATCTTCTAACTACACACCCTCAAGACCTCTACACTCTGCATCTTCTAACTACACACCCTCAAGACCTCTATGCTCTGCATCTTCTAACTACACACCCTCAAGACCCCTACGCTCTGCATCTTCTAACTACACACCCTCAAGACCTCTACGCTCTGCATCTTCTAACTACACACCCTCAAGACCCCTATGCTCTGCATCTTCTAACTACACACCCTCAAGACCGCTACACTCTGCATCTTCTAAAACTACACACCCTCAAGACCCCTCCGCTCTGCATCTTCTAACTACACACCCTCAAGACCCCTACGCTCTGCATCTTCTAACTACACACCCTCAAGACCTCTACGCTCTGCATCTTCTAACTACACACCCTCAAGACCCCTACGCTCTGCATCTTCTAACTACACACCATCAAGACCCCTACGCTCTGCATCTTCTAACTACACACCCTCAAGACCCCTACGCTCTGCATCTTCTAACTACACACCCTCAAGACCTCTATGCTCTGCATCTTCTAACTACACACCCTCAAGACCCCTACGCTCTGCATCTTCTAACTACACACCCTCAAGACCCCTACGCTCTGCATCTTCTAACTACACACCCTCAAGACCTCTATGCTCTGCATCTTCTAACTACACACCCTCAAGACCTCTATGCTCTGCATCTTCTAACTACACACCCTCAAGACCCCTACGCTCTGCATCTTCTAACTACACACCCTCAAGACCTCTACGCTCTGCATCTTCTAACTACACACCCTCAAGACCCCTATGCTCTGCATCTTCTAACTACACACCCTCAAGACCCCTACACTCTGCATCTTCTAAAACTACACACCCTCAAGACCCCTCCGCTCTGCATCTTCTAACTACACACCCTCAAGACCCCTACGTTCTGCATCTTCTAACTACACACCCTCAAGACCCCTCCGCTCTGCATCTTCTAAATACACACCCTCAAGACCCCTACGCTCTGCATCTTCTAACTACACACCCTCAAGACCCTATGCTCTGCATCTTCTAACTACACACCCTCAAGACCCCTACGCTCTGCATCTTCTAACTACACACCCTCAAGACCCCTACGCTCTGCATCTTCTAACTACACACCCTCAAGACCCTATGCTCTGCATCTTCTAACTACACACCCTCAAGACCCCTCCGCTCTGCATCTTCTAACAACACACCCTCAAGACCCCTACACTCTGCATCATCTAACTACACACCATCAAGACCCCTCCGCTCTGCATCTTCTAACTACACACCCTCAAGACCCCTACGCTCTGCATCTTCTAACTACATACCCTCAAGACCCCTACGCTCTGCATCTTCTAACTACACACCCTCAAGACCCCTACGCTCTGCATCTTCTAACTACACACCCTCAAGACCCCTACGCTCTGCATCTTCTAACTACACACCCTCAAGACCCCTCCGCTCTACATCTTCTAACTACATACCCTCAAGACCCCTACGCTCTGCATCTTCTAACTACACACCCTCAAGACCCCTACGCTCTGCATCTTCTAACTACACACCCTCAAGACCCCTACGCTCTGCATCTTCTAACTACACACCCTCAAGACCCCTACACTCTGCATCGTCTAACTACATACCCTCAAGACCCCTACGCTCTGCATCTTCTAACTACACACCCTCAAGACCCCTCCGCTCTGCATCTTCTAACTACACACCCTCAAGACCCCTACGCTCTGCATCTTCTAACTACACACCCTCAAGACCCCTACGCTCTGCATCTTCTAACTACACACCCTCAAGACCCCTACGCTCTGTGTAACTGAGGGGTACAATTCCCTGACTGTATTGTTAGATATGATATTTAATACCACTACCTCATGTACTTTAACTTCTGGCCACCCAGTACAAGATATAAGTATGATGAACACTTTCCCACCTGATGAAACGAATCCACACAAATGTACCAAATCGAAGGTTTAATACAGCAAAGGGTGTATACAACGATCACTTAATTACATTTATGATTTGAAATATGGAATATGCACTTTTATGGCAAATGAGTATTCGTAGGTAAATCAACATTGAATGTCCAATCTCTGGTTGCGCAGGGAGTAAGTATACAACCTGGAATATTTAGGAAACGATAGCGATGGTACTTAAATGATTATAGCTGGATACACTAAGGGGGGGGGGGTGTCCCGCTGGTTGTAAGACAGTAGGAGGGGGGGGTTAGAGAAGCCGCTGGCGGTATCCCATCTGGCCGACGGTGTCTTGGGAGAATCCAAAGTCTTGGACACGGTGCCCACAGAACCTCGGACCGCAGACGAATACAGCTGGACCCTCTGTGGAACGGTATCTGCCGGTCCACAACGGAGAGACGTGAGGCGACCTCACGTGTAGAGCGCCGTCTCACCTGGAGTCCTCTCCGGGGGGTAATTCCAACACTCCGCAGTGTTGGCCTTTATCCATGGAATAATCAAAGCACACAAAGCATAATCCAAGCCGTGGAAGGCTCGCCGTCGTCCGGGTAGAGTAATCCAATATACAGGTCCAGTCGCTCTTGGCCCGGAGCTCCTCGGATGCAATCACCACTAGGGGTCTGACCAGCCTGGTTAAGCGTCCAGATAACGTCAGGAACGATGGGGGTACTGATAACTGTAGAACTCTAACCGAACGATGCACCATACATAAATAGACTATTATTAGCTTAATAGAATACGTCCAACTCGACGGTATAGTGCCAAACTATGACTATTCAACTATTAATCTACACGATATCTCAATGCCTATTCTGGGCCAAGTAGGCCTTACTACACCACACGTGCGTCGTGGGGAGGCTTTTGCGTCTGTCACTCTGTTGGAGGGTAAAGAACTGGACTAAAAGAAAGTTCTACTTTACTGGCGCCATATATATATGCGCTATGAACAAATAGTACCATTCGTATTTCGCCCGACATATTACTGCGCGGAACCGGGGGTTGCCACGACATGTTAGGCGGCACGATTGAACTTGTACCTAGGGGTATGGCAACCTGGCGCCAGGTTCTCGTCCAATGGTAGAATGAAACTATTATGGGCTGTTTAGTAGAAAGGGGGATATTCAATGCATATTGTACAAGGAATATACAGGGGATATCAAACGATATACAAATACAATTAAATATATATATATAAATAAATATACATATTCGGTTTAATCTGATCCTTCACAACAGCCGCCCCCTAATTAGTCCCACCTAATTAGCTAAGCAGAGACAGATTAACCGCACTGTCTACCACTCAAGGTCCGCTGTAAGGGTCAGTCAACTCACAAAGTCATAGGGTCATGGTCATCATCGATAGTATCTGGGAGTCGGGGCAGTTCTATGAGCCTCGCCACGGGACGTGTGTAAGTGCGCCCTTGGACGAGTACTTCAGCTGCTCGGACCTTGCCATCGGCACCGGTGATCACTTTGCTTACGCGGCCAGCCGGCCACATAGCTCTGGGTAGTGACTGGTCAATAATCATGACGACTGTTCCTTCTGTCAAATTGTCTCTCTCTTTTACCCACTTCTGGCGGGTCTGTAGAGACGGTAGGTAGTGAAGTAGGAAGCTGCTCCAAAACTCGTCAGCTAGTACTTGGCTGTACCTCCACATTCTTCGGCCGTTCGCTTCTTCAGGCCTGTACATTGTCTGGGGTAGCGCGGGGTCCAGCCGCCCCATTAGGAGTGTGTTGGGGGTGACTGGGTCGACATCTGCTACATCACTGGAGACGTAACCGAGTTCAATACTCCCTCGATCTCCGTGAGGACTGTCATTAGGACTTCCTCTGCCACAGTCTGGGCTCCGAGTACGGCGTACAGGGCTGTCTTTATAGAACGTACTTCTCGTTCCCAGGTTCCACCGAAGTGGGGTGCGTTCGGGGGATTAAACTGGAAGTCAATCTGGGCTGGAGCGAGGTGGGTCTTAAGTTCTGGGCCCATAGCTTGGAAGCTCTCTCTCAGCTCTCTTTCTCCGCCTTTGAAGTTGGTCCCGTGATCAGACAACAACGTAGACGGTTTTCCTTTCCGTGATGTGAATCTCCGGAAGGCCATAAGGAATGAGTCTGTGCTCATGGTCGGAAGGAGCTCGATATGTATCGCTCTGGTGGTCATGCATTTGAATACAATACCCCACCGCTTCTCGATGCCTCTTCCTCTCTTTATATACAACGGGCCAAAGCAGTCCATGCCTGTGGAGTGGAATGGCTTGTCGCCGATTCGGAGGCGACAGGGGGGTAGGTCAGCCATCCGTGGTATGCTGGGCTGCGCGCGCCACTTACGGCAGTCTAGACAGGTTCGCTGGAAGCGCCGTACTGCTCCTCTCCCTTGCAATATCCAATAACGACGTCTGATCTCCGCAAAGACTCTCTCTGCTCCTGCGTGGTGTACATCCTCGTCGTATTTCTTTATGATCAGCTCTGTGACCTTGTGTCGGCTGTTCAAGACGATCGGGTACTTAATGTCATCTGGTAGATCGGGGGCTCTCCGCAGGCGACCACCCACTCTGATGAGATTATGGGCGTCACTCTCTGGTGCCAGGTGAATCAGTCTGCTGTCTGATGGGACAGGGTTTCCTCCCTGTAGACAGTCTAGCTCATCGGGGAACGAGTCTCTCTGGGCTCGTTGTAGTAGAAGAAGTTCTGCTTCTTCGTAGTCAGCTGCTGACATGTCAGTGGTGGACTGAATTTCTGGGTGGTGCCGCAGGAATGTTTTTTGTTGCGCACTCTCTAGGGTAATGCAGTCATCTATGTTGGGGTCTGTGGAGGCGACAGTGCTCAGTCCACAGAACATAGGCTTCTTGTTCTCAGCCTCCTCGTTACTTGCTTCCCTCGGGGTGGGCGTAGGCCAATCTCCTTCCGGGAGCTTGAGGAATGCTGGTCCGTCACTGTAGATGTTGCGACGGGTTAGGTCATCCAGAGACATTCCCTGGGTGATGACGTCAGCTGGGTTGTGTTTGGTGTCCACATACCGCCAGCTTGCTTTTTCTGTTAATTCTTGAATCTCGGTGACTCTGACTCCCACGAAGACTTTGTATCTGCATGAATCAGATTTGATCCATGTGAGTACTGTCGTGGAATCTGACCACAAGATTGTTCTATGCACCGGAATGGTGAGTTCACGTTGGATTAACGTGGCTAGATGCGCTCCTGCGAGGGCTGCGCAGAGCTCTAGACGTGGGATAGATTGTTGCTTACGTGGGGCTATTCTTGAGCGGGCCAGTATGAAAGCAGTGTGTATCTTTCCTCCCATTTCTTGGGCACGCAAATAGGCAACCGATCCGTAGGCTACTTCGGAGGCGTTGCTGAAGACGTGTAGCTCAATCTCGCATGTCTCTGGCCTCACTGTGGATGGGAAGTAGCTGCGGCGTATATTGACACCTGGGAGTGAGCGGAGTTCCGTCTCCCACTCTCTCCATGTTGAGGCAAGGTGTGCGGGTATTGGGTCGTCCCAGCCCTGGTCCTTGTCCCATAGTGCTCGTACAATCATCTTTGCCCTGGTGGTGTAAGGTAGAATACATCCCAACGGGTCATATTGTCTGGCGAGTGTTCTGTACACACTCCGTCTGGTGGTCGGTATCGCCGCCGACCTTCCTTGCTCTGGAGCCAAGGGTTTGTGTCTATAGTGGAGCGAGTCTGTTTTGAAGCGCCAGACTAGTCCTAGTGTCATTTCTTGGGCTTCTCCTGGGATTGTCGCCATCCAGGTCTCGCTGCTGGCAGCCTTGTCCGCGGAGGAGAGGCTGCGCAATACGTGCGGGTCGCTGCTGGCCCACTGCCTGAGATCAAAGCCGCCTTTGATTAGGGAGGCGCGTAACTTGATTAGGAGAGCCTCGGCTTCTTCTTGAGTCGAGACGCTTTGTAAACAGTTGTCCACGTAGAAACTGTTCTTCACACTGTGTTGGACCTCTTCATCTGCTGTTGGGTCCTCTGTGACGTGTTTCTGTAGTGCAAAGGTAGCACAGCACGGGCTGCATGTGGTTCCGAAGGGGAGTACTTCAAGTTTCAAGTTTCAAGTTTCAAGTTCAAGTTTCTTTAATAGTTGTCATACAGAAGTACAGAATACTTTTGTACAAAATGCTTCTTACTGTTGCGCTCCAGAGACTGTGCATGACAAGATAAGTATGAAATAAAAACATAGTAAAAATTAGAAGTAAAAAAAGAGGTCACAGTGTTCAGTTTAGACATATGTACAATGTTCGTAGACGTACTGTAGTTACCATACAATATACAATACTGTGCAGTGTACTAATATACAATACTATATAGTGCAAGGCATAAATGGACGAGGTGCAGTTTAGGTACAATTCACAGTAGGTGTACGAGTTGTAGTGCAAATCCTTTATCAATAAATATAAAGTGTAAGTGTGTTTGTGTGATCTAAAGTGTGGAGAGTGGGTGCTGCAGTGTGTTGTTTGTTTGAGTGAGTGTGTGCGTGTGGGTGTGTGTGCTGTGTGCATTTGATGGTTGTTGCATAGTGATTATTGTTCGTTTAGCGATTTTTTGTTCGTTTAGCAGCCTGATGGCCTGGGGATAGAAGCTCCTTCTGAGTCTTTCTGTGCTCGCCTTAAGACTCCGGTATCGCTTGCCTGACGGCAGCAGTTCAAAGAGGCAGTTGTTCGGGTGGCTCGAGTCCTTAATAATTCTCTTAGCCTTCCCCTTACTTCCCACTGGTAGATGGATGGGTTCTCATCTCCGATCTTCTCTCTCCATAGGAAGTTGATAATGAATTTAACCCATGGCAGCCAAAGTGTTAATAACAGATCTGACAAGAAAGGTAAACAAAAATGCCCTAGTGAGAAAATGAAAACAAAAGATGGGTTTAGGGGCTTTGCTATGTCTCACACAAGGCCCTTTTGGCTGTTGTTTTAAGAAACACTGTCAGACTGTCACCCCAGTGTCTGAGCTGTATACTAGTTAACCATATTACCTAGTCAAGGCTGTACAGAGAATATGTATTTAAAACAGAACTTATGAACATGATAATATTTTCCGATCACAACCGCAATATAGGACAACGCACCCTTTTTTCAAGACTAATCTTTTGGAAATATTATGGGTCCACCAGACCCAGGCTTGTGGGTGAGTAAGAGAGACTCGGATGCCACACAAGGGTTCAAACGCACAATATAAACGTTACTTCTTTGTATTTTATTTTTTTATTATTTTTTAAACAAACATATAAACAAACATGACAACACACGATAAGATATAGTTTCAAGTTCAAGTTCAAGTTTCTTTAATAGTTGTCATACAGAAGTACAGAATACTTTTGTACAATATGCTTCTTACTGTTGCGCTCCAGAGACTGTGCATGACAAGATAAGTATGAAATAAAGACATAGTAAAAATTAGAAGTAAAAAAAGAGGTCACAGTGTTCAGTTTAGACATATGTACAATGTTCGTAGACGTAGTTACCATACAATATACAATACTGTGCAGTGTACTAATATACAATACTATATAGTGCAAGGCATAAATGGACGAGGTGCAGTTTAGGTACAATTCACAGTAGGTGTACGAGTTGTAGTGCAAATCCTTTATCAATAAATATAAAGTGTAAGTGTGTTTGTGTGATCTAAAGTGTGGAGAGTGGGTGCTGCAGTGTGTTGTTTGTTTGAGTGAGTGTGTGCGTGTGGGTGTGTGTGCTGTGTGCATTTGATGGTTGTTGCATAGTGATTATTGTTCGTTTAGCGATTTTTTGTTCGTTTAGCAGCCTGATGGCCTGGGGATAGAAGCTCCTTCTGAGTCTTTCTGTGCTCGCCTTAAGACTCCGGTATCGCTTGCCTGACGGCAGCAGTTCAAAGAGGCAGTTGTTCGGGTGGCTCGAGTCCTTAATAATTCTCTTAGCCTTCCCCTTACTTCCCACTGGTAGATGGATGGGTTCTCATCTCCGATCTTCTCTCTCCATAGGAACCGTAGCAGAGGCTTGTCCTCCTCTACTAGTCTCACCTGCAAGAACATCCCTTTGATATCCCCGCTTATAGCCACCTTGTCCTGGCGGAAGCGCAGTAGCACGCCTAGTAGGGAGGGGCCGAGTGTGGGGCCGGGCAAGAGCTCTTTATTCAGATTTTGGGATCCGATCTGGTAGCTGCAGTTAAACACAATGCGATCCTTGCCGTTGTGATGGACCTTGTGATGCGGCACGTACCATGATTCGGTCGTCTGATCGGCCTCTTTAATGTCAATCTTTGTTACGTGTCCCGCTGTGATTAGCTTCTCAATCTCAGCTCGGTACACACTCTCTTGAGCGGGGTCTTTGGCTAGGCGCCGCTCTGTGTTCAGTAGATAGCGCTCCGTGGCGTCTTTCTTTGCGTGAAAGGTGGGCATTCCCTCTCGCCTCAGGAGTGGAGTTGCGTATCTCATCACTCCGCCGACTGTGACTCTCTTTGTCCCCTGCTCGAGTAGGTTGATGGCGTAAATGTCTTCTTTAGAGCGAATATCTTTCTTTTCGTTCTTAAAGGGCATTGTCTCTAGGGTCCATAGCCTCTCGACATGCTGCAGGAGAGTGGTGTCTTCTTCTGTCGTTCTGGAGTGGAAGCAGCTAGTGGCTGCTGTTCGGTTGAGAGATTTAGCGAGGGGGCCTTGGAGGGTCCACCCTAGGCGGGTCTCGACTGCTGCAGGACAGCCTCGGGGGCCTGTATGGACCCGGTCAATCGGGACTATGAGTTCTGCATGGTCGGAGCCTATCAACAGGGTCGGGGTAGCGCCGTCTATGAGCGGGATCGGTAATTGGCGCAGGTGCACATATTTATCCATCAACTTAGTGACAGGGTAGGTGTACTGCGATAGTCCTATTTCTTGGCTGGTGAAAGCATTTGTGATCTTGTACCGTCGCTCTGGCTGCCCGTTGGCTGCGATGGTGAAGGAGACATTCTCGCCCTTTATCGTCTTTAAATCTCTTCTTATTGTCCGAATCGTCATTTCGTTCTTGCTCCCCCGCAGTCCCAGCTGGGTCGCAGCGGAGGCGAGCAGAAGGGTCTTCTCTGACCCGTCATCAAGGACGGCGTAAGTGTCCATGACTTTATCTTGGTAGCTCAATGTCACACGGACTACCTTTAAGAGCACTTGGGCTCCGCTGCTGCTGGCGGGGTCAATGTACATGACACTTGCCTTGGTGCCGCTCCGTGGTGCAGGTATAGGCCGTCTTCCGTTACTATCGTGTAGTATATCTAGATGGGCTCCATCGCACCGGCTGCACCTTTTCTTTAGGCGGCATTCGGCTGCCATGTGGGGCCGCGCACATCGATAACAGCGCCGGTTGGACTTTATCCATTGACTTACTTCTTCTGCATTCATCTTTGTGAATGAGTCACATTGTGACAGCCAGTGTTCTTTCTCACAGTAGGGACACGCTATCTTCCACTTCTCTTTTCTCGAGGGGGTGCTGTGACTCTTACTGCTCGGTACTGACTCTGATTGGTGCATGACAGTCACCGATCTTCTTCCATCATTTATTCTCCTGGGTCCCTCTCTGGAGCTTGGCGTGCTCCGCCCGAAGGTGTCCAGTCGTAAGCTGCTGACCTCTCTCGCCAGGAAGTCGGCCAGATCAAGGAGGGATGGCTCGGGGCCGTCGGGGTCGCGGTAGTCCCTCTGCCGCCGAAAGCGCTCCTGTCTTGCGGGTGGCAGCTTCTCCAAAATCCTCTCAACGTTAGAGTTGGCGTATAGCTCATGCATGCCCTTCTCCCGTTGCGCTCCCAGCATCCCCACCAGGGACTGCACTTTGATTGACAGGTCGTCTAGTGAGCGATTGTCTGTGGCTGGGGGTAGGCGGTCAATATGCCTTATCTCCTGGATTACGTAATCCCATATACGTCCATATCTCTGATCCAGCGCTGCAAGGGCCGCTGTGTATGGGGTCGAGGAGGTAGCATAGGCTAGCGCTATATTGTGCGCTCGCGGTACTTTCAGGTGCTTCAGTAATATTGCATACTTGTGGCGTTCATCAGCGACATCCACCATCATTGTCTCTAAGCACATCCGGAGCTCCGTGTACTGTGCTCGACTCTCATAGGCGAAGTCTGGGAATGACGGCGTGGCGTTGTATGACGCCGTGGATGGCTGATACATCGGCGAGCGTTGGGGGAGAGACCTCCTGGGCGAGTCCCCTCTTGCGCCTCGCTGTGGGCTGGTACTGGCAGGGTACCATGGCCCGCTGGTCCAGGTACTGTTCCTCGGGGCTGGTCGTGCGTCGTGCTCACCCGTGAATAGAGTCGGGGGTCTGTAGCGCAGCGCCGCGGGGGTATAGCCTGGACTGTATGGGACCTCCTGGTCCGGTGGAGTACTGTGCTGTCGTCGGGCTTGGTTCTCCTCTTCTCCCTCTTCTTCCTCTATCAGATCTTCCAGATCCTGTAATCGTTTATTTAGCTTCTCCGCAGTGTATGCCGCTCCTTCCTTGTAGCTGGGTCTCGCTTGGACCGGTATGGGAAGGGGGTCTGCGGGGGGTCTAGACTCGGTCTGTTGGTCAAGTTCAGGGTCGCTTGCTCGTTGTGGTGACGCTGCTCTTGACTGTTGTCTCGACGAGTTCCTTGAACCCCTGGCGGAGGGAGAGGGAGTTGTCCTTTTGATCAGCTGCTCTATTAGTTGCGCTTGTAGTCTGTCGCGCTCTGCGTCTCTTTGGGCACCGGCAGCGGCGCGCTGGGCGTCGGCCCGGTCTCTTGCCATATTCTCTTCCATCTGGAAGCGTCTCATCTCCAGATGTGTGCGCTGTTCTTCGCTCCGTTGCTGCGCTTGGAGTCGGTCGCGTTCGGTAGAGGCTGTCAGGCTGACGAGGAACGCCTGTTGTAGTATCCTCTCCGCTTCGCTGGGGGGAGGCGGTTGTGGAGGTGAGCCGCTCCTGCGTGAGCCGCTCCTGGGGGTACTCGTTGGGGAGTCCTGGAGCTCTAGTTCCTCGGCGCTCTCCTCCTCTTCTTCCGTGCAGAGTTCTCTCTCTGTAGGGTTGTCTTCCTCCCGGGGCTGGTCGGGGACTACTTCTTGAGTAGTGGCGGGGGGTAAAGGCATGTCAATTCCCTCCTGGTCCCCACCGTGAGCTTGGTCAGTTACATTAGGACCTACTAGGGCCTCTGTGGTCGGGGAAACCTGCTCGTTAAGGTCAGACATAATTTTACTTTCTACTTTTACCGCGTTTACCGTTTCTCGAAGGCTAGGTAGTTGACTGACAGTGTAAGCCTCTAAGTACTGAGGTGTCTGTCGTCTGCGCCGCGGGCGTTCTAGGTTAGGAGGATCGTTTTGTGGAGTGTTCATCATAGGCCATTTCGATATTAATAACACTATATTAATATTACACTAGTTACCCTCCGGCTCGAAGGACCAATTGTAACTGAGGGGTACAATTCCCTGACTGTATTGTTAGATATGATATTTAATACCACTACCTCATGTACTTTAACTTCTGGCCACCCAGTACAAGATATAAGTATGATGAACACTTTCCCACCTGATGAAACGAATCCACACAAATGTACCAAATCGAAGGTTTAATACAGCAAAGGGTGTATACAACAATCACTTAATTACATTTATGATTTGAAATATGGAATATGCACTTTTATGGCAAATGAGTATTCGTAGGTAAATCAACATTGAATGTCCAATCTCTGGTTGCGCAGGGAGTAAGTATACAACCTGGAATATTTAGGAAACGATAGCGATGGTACTTAAATGATTATAGCTGGATACACTAACACATCCAACTGTCTTTCAACTAAGCCATCCAACAAACTAACACATCCAACTGTCTCTCAACTAAGACATCCAACAAACTAACACATCCAACTGTCTTTCAACTAAGACATCCAACAAACTAACACATCCAACTGTCTTTCAACTAAGACATCCAACAAACTAACACATCCAACTTTTTTTTTAACCTACTTTCTATAGAACTTCATTCTTAGATGCTTCTATAGAAAGTAGGTAAAACAAAAACAAAAAAGTTTTCTTTGCCCTATAGGGGGAAACAAATTCGTTTTCTTTGCCCTATAAGAGGGCATCTTTAAAAAAAAAAATTAAACCTACTTTCTATAGAAGCAGCTGGGAGGTGCGCTGTTTTAAGTGAGCGTGGATTATTGAATTGATTGATTGATTGATTGCTAATTTTATTACTGTCCGCCTTGTTTCCAACTAGTTAAGCTTGGCGACTCTTTCGAGGTCGCTCTCTTTCGAAGTTGGTTAAGGTTAGAGTTTGTCTTTAGAGAAGGGCGATAGACCACCAGCCCTGATTCCAAACTCTAACCTTAACCAAATTCGAAAGAGAGCGACCTCGAAAGAGTCGCCAAGCTTAACCAGTTGGAAACAAGGCGGACAGTAATAACATTTTTTTTTTTTTTTTTATTAACAATATATTTATTGGGTTTTAGTTTGCAAATTACAACATGTATATCAGCAGAGCAGTATTCAGCAAACATTTTCACCCCGTTCTCCCTCCCCTAACCCCACCCCACAAAATAATAATTAACTTCAAAAACAGGTTCACATAGGAAGGATACAGATTTAAATAAAAAATAAACATAAATAAATAATAATACAACCAAAATGTTTTACACATTAAGTAAAGGGTGTTTCTTGTCGTTTTTACACAATGATAAGAGTTGTCCCACAGTACTCCCCCTAATCCCGTTCTTGTTGAAGCAAGTTCCCAACATTCGTATTATGCTTTAAGAAGTACACAAATGGTCCCCAGGCATTATCAAAAATGTTTTGTTTACGTCTAACAATATACACCATCTTTTCCATTGACATATTTGAAGCCATTTCTTTAATCCACATACCAATTCTTGGTCCATCAACATTTTTCCAATTAAGAGCTATTACACGTTTTGCTTGTAATATGCACATATCTATAAATCTAAACTCTTTGCGTTGTAGATGTGGGGTGGTAGGATATAAACCAAGAATAAAAAGCTTGGGATTCAATGGCAACTTCTTTGATAAGATTTGATCGATCAGATCAATAACATCTTGCCAGAAGGTTTTCACTTTCACACATTCCCATATGCAGTGGAACAGTGTCCCCCTTTCCTCACTACACTTAATACAAGTATCTGGAATATTATCATTAAACTTATGCAATTTAACAGGAGTTATATATGTACGCATCAGCCATTTATATTGTATAAGTTTTAGGTTGCTACTGACTGTCTGACTCTGTGCCTCTTTACATGCCACGCTCCATTCTTCTAAAGATATTTCCTCCTCTATGTCTTCGTTCCATTGATTCAGTTTTGATTCAGATGATTCATCTGAACCAGATACAAATAAGTCGTATAGCATTGAAATTATACCTTTACCATAACAGTGTCTAGTGACTGCTACCTCTAAGATGGAAATGTTCGGTATATCCAATGAATGGTTCTGAGATGATATAAAACTCCTTAGCTGAAGATATTTAAAAAAGTGATGTTTCGGAATATCATATTTTGTAGATATTTCCGCAAAGGACATGAATACTTCATCCTCCTCCCTGTATACGTCTTGCACTTTCCTTAACCCCTTTTCAGCCCATACTTTAAATCCACTATCGTTTTGCCCTGATTTAAAATTGGCATTGCCCCAAATAGGACTGAACCTGGATCGGGACGAATTTATATTCAAATATTTGAGTGCGTCAAACCACACATCTATCATGTTTAAAATAATGGGGTTGTCTGTATTTTTCTTCAGATATTTACGGTCTCCAGAATACAAATACAGGTGCAAGGGTAAGCTCGGTTTAACAGAGCAGGATTCTGAATGGATCCAAGCAGGGGGATTCTCCGATGAGAAGTAAAACATGATCGTCCGCAGTTGTGCTGCCCAGTAATACCATTGGATATTTGGGCATTTCAGGCCTCCTCGGTCATATGGTAGGTAAAGTAGAGATAGACGTAATCTGGGGCGTTTATTTTGCCATATAAAGTTGGTAAACAGTTTCTTGATTCTTGTGAACAAAGACGAGGGGGGGGGTAAAGGGATATTCTGGAATAGGTAGAGAAATTTAGGGAGTATATTCATTTTTAGAATATTAATCCTGCCGATAATTGAGATGGGTAGGGATGTCCAACGCTCTATTGAAGAAGTACTAGCTTCCAGAATTGGGTCATAGTTTATCTGAGAAATCTTATTCACCTCAGGGACAATTTTTATTCCCAAATACGTGAATGTATCTGTTGAGTTGAGAGTAGAAGCACAAGCAAGCCCATCCTCCCTCTCTCTCTCATTGAGTAACATTATAGATGATTTGGAGTGATTCACTTTATAGCCAGATATTTTCCCAAATGTTTCAATAAGACTTAGGAGTGCTGGGATAGACCTGTGTAGATTTTTTAGCATTAATATTACATCATCGGCGAAGAGGGCTATCCTATGTTCTATATGACCTTCTCGAATCCCATGAATATCACTGTGCATCCTCACCGCTATAGCAAATGGTTCGATCGCAAGAATGAAAAGTAAGGGCGATAAAGGGCTCCCTTGTGGGCAACTTCTACTAATTTTAAAGGGTTTAGAGACCTTGCTATTCGTCAGAACTTCTGCCGTAAGCCCTGTACAAAGCAATCTAACCCATTTGACGAATGTGTCTCCAAAGCCAAATCGTGTTAACACCTCAAACAGATAAGGCCACTCGACACGGTCGAAGGCCTTCTCTGCATCCAGTGAGAGTAAGGCAGTGTCTGTCGCCCCCTTGTGGTTATATAAAATATTGAGCACACGTCGGACGTTATGAAAACCCTGTCTCCCTTGAATAAATCCATTCTGGTCTTCCCCCACCACCCTAGGTAGAAGGACCTCCAGTCTTCTTGCAATAATTTTACTAATAATCTTGGTATCCGAATTTTGGAGGCTGATTGGACGCATATTTTCACATTTTGTATTAGGTTTCCCTGGTTTTGGAAGTAAAGTGATTAGGGCTCCTCTCATAGATGTGGGGAGAAGACCATTCTCGAAGGATTCCTGAAACATCTCCAAGAGGGGTGATATTAATTTAGTTTGGAATTTCTTATAAATATCTATGGGGATGCCCAGTAATAACATTTGCAATTAATCAATCAATCAATTCAATAATCCACGCTCACTTAAAACAGCGCACCTCCCAGCTGCTTCTATAGAAAGTAGGTACACATTATTTTTTAAAGAATTTGCAATTAATCAATCAATCAATCAATTCGCTAAATTTTTCTTTTGTTCCACAATGACTCATGACCCATCAATTACATAATCCAACATTGTTTAAGAAACTAACACATTCGCCGTGACATAATCGTTTTTCATTTAGTCTTTATGACCCTATCACCATATCCTTTCGTAATGTTTACTGTCCGGCGTGTCCGCCATCTTGCTTTCACTTCTAAAAACTTGCATGGCGGATTGATAGTAATTCGGCTGTGGGCAGGTCCTGGGACCAAGAGCGTTGTTTATTACAAATACCCATGTGTAACTTGACTGTTTCAGCCAATCAGAATCGAGAAATGTGCATGCCGTTGTATAAGTGACCATACCTCAGTGTATGAAGGTCCAATGGACTCAGGGTTTGTCTCTCCGTGTTCAGGAGACTCGGGCATTGTCTCGTCTCTAGTACCCAGACAACCCGACCTAGGGATGTATAGGAATAATAAAATCACATCTAGAATTTTCCCACCCAGATGGTACCAAATCGTCAAATTTGGGGATCCGGCCCAAGGACCATCTGTTCACTGATGAGAGGGATGTTCCAAGGGTCAAAGTGGGTATCAAACAGGAAGGAAGACTGTCAGGACTGTGGATATCAAACAGGGAAGGTAAAGACGGTTTTAATTCAGAACTATTTAATTGCACTGCACTATTGCATAATTTTACTGTCTATTCTATTGCACTGCACTATTGCATCATTTTACTCTGTATTCTATTCTAATATTTTATTGCACTGCACAATTTTACTCTGTCTATTCTATTTTACTCTTTTTATTATTGTCTATTTTTAAAACTGCAATAGAATCAAACCATAAACAAGGGATGTTGGAGCCTAATGTGAAAAACAATGTGATTTTATATGTCTGCACTTTATGTGCTCATTTTGTACCTGTCTTTTTGCTGCTGTGAAGCACTTTGATCTGCAATTCTTGTATGAAAGGTGCTATACAAATAAAGTTCATTATTATTATTATAATGGCTTCAGTATTTAGACTTGTAGCACTGTGCTGCATCCTTCAGAGTGTTTTATACTTCAGAAGCCGTCCTTTTAGGGCGGCTAAGTGGAGCATTGGGCAAGGCGCTCGCCACTAATGCAGGAGATGCTGGGTTCGAGCCCAGCTCTCGGCATTGCTATCAGCTTGGCTGGTCGTTCATACTAACACAATTGGCAGTGTTAGGGGTGGGAAGCTGGTGGGTGGGGATCGGATGTTGTGGACAGCGACTCCTACAGGTCGGTTGGTGCGCCTGCGCAGCAGAATCAGGAAGCAACGGGGGCGGCGTGTCCCTCCCACGCAGACCCTCGCCGCTGAGAGATTGCGCTGTGCAGGTGAAGAGATACGACGGCTGCCTCCTCGTGTACCGGAGGGGACACGTGATGCAAGGCTTGGTCCACATTGCAGCCGGCCTGTGGGAGGCATGGCCTAACAGCGTTCGAGACAGGTGAGGGTAGAATTGGACAATACGAAATTGGGATGGGAGAAAAATTTAAAAATGGGAGAAAAAGTTGATAAAAAAAAAAGAAACCGTCCTTTTACAAAACAGGAAGCTGTATGATCACATGTCCGAGGACGTGGTGGCAAACCGTACATGGTATCAAACATGATGCGTTCCGTTGGCCTTGTGCTCTAAGGATCTGTTGGTCATTCCTGGCACCAGGGCCCTATTCCCCGTACCTGGTTCAACTAAGTCGATCAAGAGTCACATTATCCAGATTCAGTTAAAGGATAACTCCACTTTTTTTTTTAAATTAGCTTATTTAACATCTTCCCTGGAGTTAGACAAGAAGATGCATACCTTTTTTGTCTCTGTGCGTGCATTTTAGCTTTGGGAATAGACGCTCCGTTAGCATAGCTTAGCTTCATCACTGGAAGTGGGGGAGGACAGTAGCCTTACAGTGCCTTACAGTGTATTGCAAGGTCTGACATTGACCAAACTTGATATGCATGACCTTGGTGGGCTCTAGGTCAACTCCTGAAAAGGGGGTCAATGTCAGACTTTGCAATCAAAAGTTAGGGGGCTAATAACCCTTGCCATAATTTCAGTGCGCCCCTAACTTTTGATTGCAAGGTCTGACATTGACCCCCTTTTCAGGAGTTGACCTAGAGCCCACCAAGGTCATGCATATCAAGTTTGGTCAATGTCAGACCTTGCAATACACTGTAAGGCACTGTAAGGCTACTGTCCTCCCCCACTTCCAGTGATGAAGCTAAGCTATGCTAACGGAGCGTCTATTCCCAAAGCTAAAATGCACGCACAGAGACAAAAAAGGTATGCATCTTCTTGTCTAACTCCAGGGAAGATGTTAAATAAGCTAATTTAAAAAAAAAGTGGAGTTATCCTTTAACCCGATGTTTGAAGCCGGGATTTTCCTGTTCCTCGAAGGTGGATTCAGTCTCGTTAACTCAAACCAGACTTGAGACCCAGGATAAGTGCGCGCGGCCGCTTTAGTTGAAAAGCCAGCACGTATCGATAGCAGAGATCCTGATTCTCTAGCGGCATTGATTGATTAATTGATTTAAAACTTTATTAACAGATTGCAGTACGGCTTAATCGCCTCGCCGACAAGTTAAATGCGTTATCTATAGGCTAATTTTAAGTCCCTCATTACCTCAATCAATCAGATTATATTTCTTTAAACTTGCCTGCTGGATTGAATAATCAAATGAGATCTTGCTAGCGAAAATAATTAGTTAAACTGTTATACAGAATAACGATACGGCTCTCTTACCCATTGATTGATTGATGTATGGTCGATCTTTTACTTATCTCCACTGTGGTGTAACGGGTTCTTCTTTTGACTTTCACGCAGACGACCGGGGTTCGAAACCTAGTCCTTTCCTTCATTTTGCAATGTAGGAATAATTCAATTTGGTGCACGTTGAGAGCTATATAAAGAATGACATCCTCAATGCATGTAGATTTATAATATTTTAACTTAAAACTAGGCTACCTTTGCGTATAATCATTAATATTATATTCCAAAAAATTATATTGGAAACACGGGGTTTCGAACACCGGTCGCCGGGTTGCCAGGATTGAGCACTACCGCTGCGCCACTGTGCCAGATGGGATAAATTCATTGTTTATACATTAATGAACGAGAGACCCGTGTTTAGAATATTCTTTATTTTGAATGAATTTTTATCTCTTTATTCTCATTCATTAATGTGACGTCAACGGCTCATTCAATTTCTCAAATCCGTCAAACAGCGCATCTCATCAGACATTTTAATCCCAGTTACAATATCACACAAGATCCACAATCCACGCATAGACACTTCAATTTTATGCTTGAATGAAACAAAATCCAGGCGCTCCTCTCCTTCTTCGCTCCTCATCCACAGCGGAGAATATGAAAGGAATCAGAGCCAAACGAGCGATAGGTTTCAATCATTAAAAATATCCCCGCGGGATTCACATTTGCAATGCTGCGCGTTGTTAAAATAACCACATAATGTGTACATCGCACCGAGCGAGCGCCACGGTATATAACGTGCATTATTTAGGACAAAGTGAATTTAGTATCAGCATTTTGGGTCTATTTTACATTTCAAAAGCCCCCTCTGGAAGAATGGAGCACAAAAACGTAATTCAGAATGGTATAAAGCAGATCCTAGACTGTGGGAATAATTTCAGGAAAGAGCTGTCACTTCTTTGCGGGGGCGTGGCTGTGCTTCATCCGGCTAACTTGAACTTAACCCTGCTCTCGACCAGGCTCAAACTTTTGGATCTGTTGTCATGGTGATTTGGACAATCCAGGTACGGGGAACGGGAAAGTCCGGCTTAAGTCAGACTTCACCGAAAGTTATCCGGCTAACTCAGTTATCCAGGTACGGGGAACGGGGCCCAGGTTGATCACCAAAGGTGACAGAGCCTTTCAAACTGTAGCGCCTACTCTGGAATACCCTTCCCCATGGCCTAAGAGCTGCAGCGTCTGTTAATATTTAAAAGAAATCTGCAAAAAACTTTACTGTTTAAACAGGCTTTTGGGTAATGATTGTGCTTACCCAAGGTGTAAAATATGTCTTGTTTTTTTTTCTCTGAGTTGCATTGTGTTTTTGTTCCGTTTCTTATCACTTGAATGGTTCTTGCTTTTTATTTTTTATATTTCATATTTTATTTATTTTGTATGTACACGTCACAGTGACCAATTGCAGCCACTCTTATTGTCTGGGACCAAATACGGCCACGCCCCACTCCCAGCAAAAAGTGGGAATCTCTAGAATGGGTTTGGGGCGGCGCTGTATACGGAAGTAGCTCTCAAGGTGACGATTAGACAACACTTTTTTGTTGTCAGTAGATGGCAGCATTGGTTTAAAATTAAAGGCTGAAAATGTTGAGAACTACAACACTGCATTTCCCAAGAGCGTTAGCACAGGTCGCAGGTCACTGGGATGGGTCTATATTCTCCGACGTGATCTGAACAGCGCTAAACTATTACTGCGACCTCGGTATAGCGACCGAGAATGGCCAACTAATTATCTTAACAAAAGTGCGCTGGTAGCGTTACATATGTTGTCTAAAGGGGGACATATGGTACAATTTAAGATTCTAATGATTAATCGGCATATAAAGGACAAGATAAAGCATCGTTAATTTGTAAGAAACCTCAATGAAAACGGCACAGGGTGCTATTGTTATGAAAATGTGATAGAATCATATAAAAATGTGGACGCATTTGGCCTACGTTCCGTTAAAGCACTTTGTGAGTTCTCTCTGTGAAAAGTGCTATACAAATAAACTTTACTTACTTACTTTACTAAGTTGCATAACTGGCCTATAGCATGAAACACATTATAATACAATGTATGGTTAAAAAACCATAATAAAGACACATCTGATAATACCGTGAGCCCACTTTTAGAACCACCGTCGGGCGAGGTGACTGTAATGTGTGCATATCGACCTCTTCAGTCTTCAGGGGTCTTTTTCCTCCTGTTCTGTTCGTAGGTCAGTCACTTCCTCTTCAATTCAATTCAAAAAACTTTATTAGTCCCGCAAGGGGCAATTTAAGGCATGATACGGCAAAACGGCTGCATTTCTATACATTCAAGACAAAACAGGCACACGAGACATACATGACACTTCAAAGCATAAGACATGACACTGCCAGAACGGGATCCCTACACTATTGATCCGTCAGTCCAATAAATAAATAAATATATAAATAAATAGATTCGGTCTGTATAAAAAAAGTGCACTTTCGTCAAAAATATTAAAATCAAGGGGTCAAAGGGTGCACGTTAGTAAACTGACCTTTCCTTGTACTGTGGCCATTCACCAGTCGAATGGCCTCTGGTACAAACCCACATTTTCTTCCGTTTGTATTGCAGGCAGGCTGTCTAAAGCGCTTTCCTGAGGGCAGCAGGTCCAAACACACATGAAGGACATGTGTGGGGTCATCAATTATTTTATGTGCTTTCTTGAGCATTGTAAAACTGCATTAGGGATCTTTTCTCCTCCTCCTGGACCGTAGCATCACTGAGCCCGTTCTTCTATATGGTGCCATTGGTTTCCCCCCCCCCCCCCCAATAACCCTTAGTCATCAATAAGAATAAACTCTTAAAGACCACTCTCCTTTAGCCGGCAAGCTCATTGGTATTCACACCCCAACTTATCTGATTGTGTCACGTTATCCGTGATCTGCAAACCACTGACTTCTGGCTGTAGGTATAGACCAGGGGTGGGCAATTATTTTTCCCGGGGGGCCGAATGAGCAACTGAAAATATGTTGGAGGGCCGGGCCAAAATTCCAAACTCAATTATGCATAATATACATTTTATTTCTATATAAAAAGCAGTAAATGGCATTGTTTTGACCCCTGGTAAGAGTGTATGTTATAATTTGGCAATTAAAAGGTGAGGTTAGCTTTCAAAAATATCATTTATTCAAATAGAATTTATTTCCAAAATGATAAACAAAATGTGAAACATTAATAACAAAGGGCATGTATGAAAAAGTGCTATACAAATAATGTTATTATTTTGAGTTTCATATACTATTGAAACAAGGATTTTCAGCTTTCTAAAGACATCACATCATCTTATAGCCAAAATAAACAAGACATGTCACTGAACTGTGTAAAGAAAAGTGTCCCAATTTTGTAGCCTTTTTTACTTTACATGCATATATTAAACATTTACTGGTTTCAGAACTGTGCAAAAAAAAGAAAAAAAAGTGTCCCATTTCACTTGTTATATTTCCACATTTTAGTGTTCTTCAGTTATTTTTCAGTGTGATAAATCCAGTCTCTGTTGAGCTTTAACAAGTCCATCAAAGTCAGGTTGCATGTCTGAGGTGGAGATGCGAAGCACAGCTGCCAGATGTTCATCAGTGAGAGAGGATCTGTACCTGGACTTGGTAAACGTCATGACTGAGAATGTCTGTTCACATATAGGTGGATCCAAAGAGAACCAACATCTTCTGAGCATGTCTCCTAAGTGTATATTGTGCGTGTGAACGTTGACATGAAAAGAAAAAAGTAAAAAAAAAAAAAAAATGCTTAAAAAAATATTTTTTTTATTTTTTTTTATTATCATGTAATCTTTCGCGGGCCGGTCAGAATCATCCCGCGGGCCGTATCCGGCCCGCGGGCCGTACAATGCCCAGGTCTGGTATAGACTAACCACATGCAGAAAGACCCTCCTTCTGGCTGTAGGTATATAGACTAACCACATGCAGAAAGACCTTCCTTCTGGCTGTAGGTATATAGACTAACCACATGCAGAAAGACCTTCCTTCTGGCTGTAGGTATATAGACTAACCACATGCAGAAAGACCTTCCTTCTGGCTGTAGGTATATAGACTAACCACGTGCAGAAAGACCTTCCTTCTGGCTGTAGGTATATAGACTAACCACATGCAGAAAGACCTTCCTTCTGGCTGTAGGTATATAGACTAACCACATGCAGAAAGACCTTCCTTCTGGCTGTAGGTATATAGACTAACCATGTGCAGAAAGACCTTCCCTCTGGCTGTAGGTATATAGACTAACCACATGCAGAAAGACCTTCCTTCTGGCTGTAGGTATATAGACTAACCACATGCAGAAAGACCTTCCTTCTGGCTGTAGGTATATAGACTAACCATGTGCAGAAAGACCTTCCTTCTGGCTGTAGGTATATAGACTAACCACATGCAGAAAGACCTTCCTTCTGGCTGTAGGTATATAGACTAACCATGTGCAGAAAGACCTTCCTTCTGGCTGTAGGTATATAGACTAACCATGTGCAGAAAGACCTTCCTTCTGGCTGTAGGTATATAGACTAACCATGTGCAGAAAGACCTTCCCTCTGGCTGTAGGTATATAGACTAAGGGGTGACAGTGGTTCGGGAGGTAGAGCAGTCGTCTGGCAATCCGGAGGTTCCCGGTTCGATTCCCGCTCCTCCCGGGCAGCGTGTCGATGTGTCCTTGAGCAAGATACTTAACCCCTAATTGCTCCCGATGAGCAGGTTGGCACCTTGCATGGCTGCCTCCGCCGTCGGTGTGTGAATGTGTGAGTGAATGGGTAAAATGTGAGGAACAAATTGTAAAGCGCTTTGGATAAAAGCTGCTATATAAAAAAGCAGCCATTTACCATTTATTAACCACATGCAGAAAGACCTTCCTTCTGGCTGTAGGTATATAGACCAACCAACTGTAGACCTGTACTAGATAAGACCTCAGGCTATGGCCCCCATTGTGTTTTCCAGCTCATACCGCTCAGCTGGAATCTGTTCACAAAATAATTCAGACGTAAGTCAAATAAACTTTTATTTCAGTGTGTTCAAACCTCTGTAACTGTATCACAGTAGCGCTCAGTGATCCTTCCTGTTGTGGAACAAAATGCAGAATGTTTCCTCTCAACAGAGGTGCTGTAAAAGGTTCAAGAATAGCTTTCAAATTACTTTGGGTGTGCAATCGACAGGCGTTTTAGGCTAAATTTGCAGGACTGTTAACACTATGATCGCCGCGGACGAGTTTTCACGTCATTCCTAGCCATGCTCATTCTGCCGAAGACGCCGTAACTCGTCTTTGATGTCAATATTTCAAAAATCTGTCATCGAAATCATATTTCCTTTCCGGAGCCCTGAGACACACTGCTGATCTCCTCTCAACTCTCTAGCGGTTCAAGAGCGCCATCTGGTGGCCGATCGGCAGATCGCCAACCGGAAATTAACCTTTGAACCGGTAGTGCTCATCCATATGTGGTCCGGCCACTCGCTATCGTTAGAGAGACTCCGTATTGACACAGTGAACATCGATCGGTGCAAATAACTCGAAAAAACAACATGATTTGGACGTATATACTATTATACAACCTGGAAATGGATCGGGCATTTCTCCATCCCATAATAGAAAAAATTCTGTTCCACGCTCATCTGCCAGCGGCGCGAGGAAGCCACGGTAAGATTCAGCGTTATTTTCTAACGTCTTCTATACTAACTGATCTGATGAACATATGACCCACTCTGGATGAATCATCTAACGCTGCCCACGGAATTATAAACGATCCCCCGCCCATCCGGTCATCATCAGATGATGCGTAGAAACGTCTAGAACCACGTCCAGTTGAAATTTTTTATCTCGCACAGATTCCTACCAAACTGTATTTGATCATCAATATAATGCATTTAGGGCTATAAATCACGTTCTGAAGAAAGCTGCAGAAAACGATAAAAACATACTTGTACTTTTTAGACCATATTTTAGTATGAATATGTGAATGAAAACGTTTAACGTTGCTACACCCTGAACAATACATATAGGACATTGAATGGGCCATAATAATGGCAATTTAGCAATAGAATTTAAAAAGTTATAGCCCTGCAAAGAAGGGGAACTTCTCCATAGACAAATAGAGCTGGCGAGGGATGGTAAATTATGAATTTAACCCATGGCGATTAAAGTGTAAGAGGTTAACCGGTTTGAAATAGATGTGAGAATCCGGGTCCTTGGCTGTGACATTTCATTCAAATCAGCTGCTGCGTGGGCGGAGATAACTACCGACAGACTTCTGATGGGCCAATCAGAGTGACCCGAGTAGATGATGATGGGCCAATCAGAGTGACTAGAGTAGAGGATGAAATGTTTTCAGGGAAGCGGATTGGATATCTGAAATCTTGAGGATCATTTCTCAAGGGGATGTAGTCAGTCCACAAAACCCACAGCTGTAACGTGGGTCTGTAACTTCACGTTGACATTTTTACTTTTCTGTTAAACAATTCCACGAGACTGAAACACACTATTATCATTGTACTGGTTCTTTAAAGAGGACACCGAGTGCATGAATGGAAGCGGACATGACCGGTTAGCCCTAGGCATTGTCCAACTAACACCTCTCCCCCGAAGGCTAACCGGCCATGTCCGCTTCCATTCATTGTGCTAAGCTAGGCTAACATGGAGCCAGTTAGCCTTCTACTGAACGCACAGAGAGGAAAACTGGTATCTATCTTCTTGTCTCTCTCTGGAGAAGACGGTAAGCTAATTTCCCCAAATGTTCCTTTAAGAGGCAATTATCCCAAAGCAATCAAATATAAAACCAGGTTCCGTTACAGAACAATCGATTATGATACTCGTTTCACTTGTAAGCAGGTCATTAGTAATGGCTGACGGAAGCCATTTTAAAAGCGCTTTCCAACCCTGCACAAACACACAGAGTGGCAACGAACACATGCGCTGTAAGGGACGTGTATAGTTACACTAGATATATACACGATATATAGTTATTCTTGACTGGACTGAATTAAAAATGAAATGACACCAACCCAGACACCGGTAGTGTCATCTGAATTAACATCTACACACACACACGCCATCCGAATAAACACACGACTCGAAGATTCTCTTTATTTGTGATTTTATTTATTTGTTTTATTTTTTTTGACTGTACTAGTTTTTTTTATTTTATTTATTGCCGTCTGGTTTTTACTTCACAATGAAAAAAGAGCAGTCGTTGACCAGACGCACTGAAACCCAGGATACTCATTACTTTATTATTTTTTACAATAACCATTATAGGTCTCCATAGAGACTGGAAAACCTGTTAAAAAAAACTAAACAAAACAAACAAATTATAATAAACGCAAAGCAAAAAAAAAAGAAGAAAAACAACACCTGTAATCTTTTCTCCACTTCCATTTTTCTTTTATGTGTTTTTTTTTCTCCTTCATTGTAATTTTACAAAAGAAATTAAACCAAAAAATATAGAACAGTAATCATACAAAGAGGAAGAGGAGGGACGGGCAGACGGGGGGGGGGGGGGGCAACTGATGAAGAATATTAGGACAAACGGTCACGACACCACGAGTACCTAGAAGAAGAAGAGGGACGGCAACTGATAACAGGAAGGATGTCGAAACGGAAGAAGAAGAAACATACATGGTGGGGGAGGAAGTAATTGGCACCTATGAAGAATACAATAAGAAACTGAGGATGATGAGGAGGGGGGGCAGGAAGAGGAAGAGGAGGAGGAGGAGGGGAGGGGAGGTTTATACCTACAATCTAGAAAATGCAGACAGAGGACGTTCCTTCCTTTATTCAGTCCCATTGTTCCTTTGTTGTTAAAAAAGAAGAAAGGAAAGGTACAACCTGGGGAGGAGGTGATGATGGAGGAGGAGGAGGAGATGGAGTAAGAGGAGGGGGAGATGGAGGAGATGGTGGAAGAGGAGATGGAGGAGGAGGAAGAAGAGCAGATGGTGGAGGAGGAAGAGGAGGAGGGGGGGGGTTGGGGTGGGTGGTTCAGCGGGGAATGATAGAAAATACTGCACGTACAATACCTTTATTCCTTTCTCCCTCCTTCCTTCATCTGTCTCTCCCTTCTCCCTCCCTGCCTTTCATTCTTTCTTTCCTTCTGTGTGTTTTTTTTTTTTTTTTTTTTTTAATAGCATATCCCATTAATATTCCTCTCTCCGTCCTGCTGTTCCTAATAGCCGCACCCGGTGGTGCGATCGTTAAGAGAGGGTTCTAGTTTTTTTTTCTTTTCTTTTTTTACATGTGAGTCACAAATGACACTTTGATTGGCTGTGATGTCGGGACGGGGGTGGCCCCGCTGGCTCGGGGTCGGGGGGCCGGCGCTGAGCCGAAGGGTCCCGCCGAGGACCGGTCTCACTGCGCGTGCTGACTCAGTGTGTGGTTCTGAAGTGAGAGAGAGAGAGGGAGGGAGGGAGGGAGAGAGGGAGGGAGAGAGGGAGAGAGAGAGTGAGAACACATGATGAGAGAAATAATGGCCCCGGTGCCACACCACTCTCTCCACTAGCCCCCCAATGCTAGAACAGAACAGACACACAGCGACAATGCCACATAGAACAGAACACCACAGAACAGACACACAGCGATAATGCCACGTAGAACAGAACACCACGGAACAGACACACAGCGATAATGCCACGTAGAACAGAACACCACAGAACAGACACACAGCGATAATGCCACGTAGAACAGAACACCACAGAACAGACACACATACCTCCTGCAGGATATACAGTAACACACAACACAAGCCCTTTACATACATTATGAGAAGAGGAGAAGAGAGGAGAAGAGAAGAGAAGAGAAGAGAAGAGAAGAGAAGAGAAGAGAAGAGAAGAGAAGAGAAGAGAAGAGAAGAGAAGAGAAGAGAAGAGAAGAGAAGAGAAGAGAAGAGAAGAGAAGAGAAGAGAAGAGAAGAGAAGAGAGGATAGGATATACAACAGTCCTTCCACAATAAATTGCTGTTGGGCTGGTATATTAATGGTGATCACAATGTCCACCATTAATTAAACATTCTCATCTGTGATATTGACAGATTCCTTCGAATCAAGTGCTCCTCATTCCTCAGCTACATTGTCTGGCCAATCACAGGTGTTCCTGTGAACACTGTCCTCTTGTTTATTTTGAGTAGCCTCAAACTAGACCATCTCAAGATCTGCCCTCTTGTCTTGATCCTCCAATCATAACTGTCCATTGGGAATTCAATTAATCGATCATAAAAGAGCTTAGAATTAAGACATTTCACAAAACGAGGTATTGATATGTTTAAAAAGAGCATTGCCGATCACTCGGAATTATTTGTTGTGCATTGAAGGTGCACGCACACACACACACACACCACCTATCTCTCTCTCTCCACCTCTCGCTCTCTCCACCTCTCGCTCTCTATCTCTCTCCACCTCTCTCTCTCTATCTCTCTCCATCTCTCTCCACCTCTCGCTCTCTCTCTCCACCTCTCTCTCTCCATCTCTCTCTCTCCATCTCTCTCCACCTCTCGCTCTCTATCTCTCTCCACCGCTCTCTCTCTCCACCGCTCTCTCTCTCCACCTCTCTCTCCACCTCTCTCTCTCCACCTCTCTTTTCACCTCTCTCTCTCTCCACCTCTCTCTCTCTCCATCTCTCACAAGAGAACAGAAGGTATAAATACATAAAACACATGTTAAAATTAAATCCACTGCAGCCTCAGAGGCACAAAGGAGAACCTGCAGAAACACGGCACCAGAATTCACCCAAAACCTGCACCAGAATTCACCCAAAACCTGCTTAGAAATACACACAACCTGCTTGGAAAGGAGTACCACACACAATAAGTACACACACACAAGCATACATGCTCGCACATATGCATGTACACACAGACACTATTCCCAGTGAATGATGCCCACTCATAGCCACTTTTTTTTACATGCACACGCACACACATGTAAATGTAAATATCATAATGTTTTTTAGAAATATATATAAGAACAAAAAACCTGCTTGCCTATATGACGAGATGCAATTCACAATCAACAGACACAGTTACTCCACCAGGCATGTGTCAATGGAGAGATGTACTGTAAAGATGCCAAGAACAAATGCAATGAAAAGGACTGTGATGTATAGAGCCATGACTGCATGGAATTCCTTACCACCTGCACTAACTAGGGTTGAAGAAAAACAGACATTTAAAAAAAAAACACCTTAAAAATCATATAAGAAAGAATGGTACCGTCAGTTAAGTAAACATAGTGGGTGATTGAGAAGATGGGTATGTGTGATTGGTGAACTTAGATTTTTAATATATTTGTATGTTGTATTGAGATGTATTGTTGTACTTTAAGTGAACATATTATGCCTTGAAACATAATTGAGTAGATGGGATGTGTGATTGGTGAACTTAGATATTTGTTAGATGTTATTGAGGTGTATTGTATTGTTTTATTGTTTTGTATTGATTGTATTGTATTGATTGTATTGTATTGTATTGATTTGTGTGGGACCCCAGTAATAGTAGCCTATGCCTGTGGCAATGGCTAATGGGGATCCGAATAAACTAAACTAAACACATGCTGTGCGCACACACACACACGCACACGCACACACGCACACACACAGTCCTCTGTGGTGCCTCCGTATCAGTGCGATGGGGAATTGAGCCCGTGATAATCTGGATTTGCTGGTTTGGAACCCAGCTTGCATCACATCTAAAGCTGGGGATGATAGCGGCTCTGTGTGTGTGTGTGTGTGTGTGTGTGTGTGTGTGTGTGTGTGTGTGTGTGTGTGTGTGTGTGTGTGTTGTGTGTGTGTGTGTGTGCGTGTGTGCGTGCGTGCGTGTGTGTGCGTGTGTGTGTAAGACGGTTGCCTCCTCTTCCCTCACTATTCCCAAGAAATACACCCTACTCCCTGTGAAACTCTCTCTCTCTCCCCCCCTTTCTCTCTCTCTCTATTCCCAGTGAAATCTTGCCAATCAACCCCATCCTTCGTGAACCAACATTTCCCCAACAATCACCCCCCCCCCCCCCCCCCACACACACACATACATTCCAGTGAAATCATGCCAATCAACCCCCTCTTACATACACACACAAACACGCACAACACACACACACACACACACACAGCCTATTCCCAGTGCGTTGGTCTCCATCATGGTGCGTCTCGTCTCCCTGTGCTGCTAAAAGCTGCTTTAGTAGATTAATCTCCTTCTGATAGAGCCCTGCTAGCAACAGAGAGAGAGAGAGAGAGAGAGACAGAAAGAGATGGGAGAGGACAGAGAGAGAGGAGAGAGAGAGATGAGAGAGAGAGAGAGAGAGAGAGAGAGAGACAGAAAGAGATGGGGAGAGACAGGGAGAGAGAGAGAGACAGAGAGGGGGAGAGAGACAGGGAGAGATACGGAGAGAGACAGGGAGTGATAGGGAGACTGAGAGAGAGACAGGAAGTGTGTGGGAGACAGAGAGAGGAGAAAGGGGAGAGAGAGGTGTGGGATATAGAGAGAAAGGAGGGGGTGGGGAGAGAGAGACAGGAAGAGGGACGGAGAGAGAGACAGGGAGAGACACAGGGGGAGTGATAGGGAGACAGAGAGAGGGAGAGAGGTGCAGGATATAGAGAGAAAGAGATGGAGAGGGGGGGTGGAGAGAGAGAGAGACAGGGAGAGAGACGGAGATAGAGACACAGGGGAGTGATAGAGGGACAGAAAGAGGGAGAGAGGTGCAGGATATAGAGAGAAAGAGATGGAGAGGGGGGTGGAGAGAGAGAGAGACAGGGAAGAGAGACGGAGATAGAGACACAGGGGGAGTGATAGAGGGACAGAAAGAGGGAGAGAGGTGCAGGGATATAGAGATAAAGAGATGGAGGGGGGGGGTGGAGAGAGAGAGAGACGGGGAGAGGAGACGGAGATAGAGACACAGGGGGAGTGATAGAGGGACAGAAAGAGGGAGAGGAGGTGCAGGATATAGAGAGAAAGAGATGGAGAGGGGGGGTGGAGAGAGAGGACAGACGATGGAAAAATGATGAGAAACGAATAACAAGAAGAGAGAAGATCAGGATCAGAACAATAATAATAATACATTTTATAGCGCTTTTCTACAACTCAAAGTGGACATCAGGGGGGGCATAGGACAGGGAGACAGCAGGGGGGCATAGGACAGGGAGACAGCGAGGGGGGCATAGGACAGGGAGACAGCAGGGGGGGCATAGGACAGGGAGACAGCAGGGGGGGCATAGGACAGGGAGACAGCAGGGGGGGGCATAGGGACAGGGAGACAGCAGGGGGGGCATAGGACAGGGAGACAGCAGAGAGGGGGGCATAGGACAGGGAGACAGCAGGGGGGTAGGTTAGTATGAGCTGATGAGTTTATAGATGATGGAGGAGAGAAGAGGAGATGATGACAGGAGAGAAGGAGATGAGAGGGATGACAGGAGAGAGGATGACAGGAGAGAAGAGGAGAGGAGAGGATGACAGGAGAGAGAGGAGATGAGAGGATGAGAGGAGAGAGAAGGAGATGAGGATGACAGGAGAGAAGAGGAGATGAGAGGATGACAGAGAAAAGGAGATGAGAGGATGACAGGAGAGAAGAGGAGATGAGAGGATGACAGGAGATAAGAGGAGATGAGAGGATGACAGGAGAGAGGATGACAGGAGAGAAGAGGAGAGGAGAGGATGACAGGAGAGAAGAGGAAATGAGAGGATGAGAGGAGAGAG
>NW_028169845.1:0-1000 GCF_963971535.1 Notolepis coatsorum | reverse complement strand
TATTCACAGCGCTATAAAATGAGAACCTATTGATGATTTTTTTTTCTTTAAGCCATTTTGAAGGGACGGTTTATGGACTCAATTGACAATGAGAATGGACAGATAGCAATACTATAAAGTATAGATTTAGCTCTACAAACAGCCCCAGGTTTGTTTACATTCCCCGGTCCTCTTGACATTAATTGGACTCAGCCCAATGGCCCTGAATGTAAAGATCCCTGCTTTCTAGTCTTGCACAAGGACCAATCAGCATGGGTATGGGCGGGTTCATTTTCCATTGATGGGGATTTGATTGGCTGTTTTTAAATAAAGTGTGGCCACAGGATTAATAACGTTAACGTTAGTTCGGCCAGAGAAACAAATATAATAATTATAATAGTTGGACCTGCGAGATTTGTACTTTGTAGGTCTGCATTTTAAATGTAAGGAGTAAAAAGCATGTTTTTTTTCTCTGAAATGTAATTGAGTAAAAGTACAAGTATACAAACCTAATAATACTCGAGTAAAGTGCAATTCCCCAAAAACCGTACTCAAGTATTGTAATAAAGTACAATTACTCAAGTACTTTGCACCCCTGGCTACGATGCCAGAATTCTCCCTCAAGGCGATCAATAAAGGAATATCTTCTTATCTTATTGCCAGAGAATTCCTCCCGATAGAAACACTGATCCGTAGTCACAAGAACACACATAAGTCACTTGAGACTTTCTTTTGTTTGTTATTATTTGTATTTATTCGAAATAAATAAATAGATACATTATAAAGAAGAATGTCTAGTTATGACTGTGTGTGTGCAGCTGAGCTGAACCAGGATTTGAAAGCAGCACATGTTTGATATATTCTGGCCGCGGCTGGTGAAGCCTGTAAATTATACCAATCACTATCCATCACCTCCGTCAGTCTAAACACACTCCGGCTCAGGAACATGTTCGACCAATCAAATGATGCTAAATCTGTCCGTCGTGGTGGGAAGTCAAGAGGTTTCATGCCCAAGTCCCCC
>NW_028169846.1:7500-14394 GCF_963971535.1 Notolepis coatsorum | reverse complement strand
GCACTTATTTCGGGCAAAATAGGCGGACTCTGAAGCAATGCTGTCTAACGTCTACACACGCTGAGCTGCGCTGAGCTACTGTTGTTGTTGTTGCAGCCGGGCAGATATGCTCACGAGGGGATTTTCAAAATAAGAGTATCGCAATATGAATCGATGTTTTTACGTTGCATCGATCCTATTTGATAATTGATAATAGATCGATATATCGATCTGGATCGTCCCACCCCTAGTTGTAGCTACGGCGGTGGGGGAGCTGGAGACATGATCCAATAGACTTTTATACGCCAGAGTCTGCTGAATACGGAGAGACCAGACCCAAGTCGATGCAGCATGCACAGATTGCCGACAGAGTCTCTGGATTGTCCAGATATCTAGGTTCATCAATCTGCACATGCAGAGTTCAGGATTAGGTGCAAAAAAGTTACTATAGCTCGGCCGAGAAAGTGCAGATCAACTTTGGATTGGTCTCTCTGTGTTCTAGTATAGACCACACCGTCTCATTTAACAAGGCTAGTGCTTTTTTCCAATCAGACGGGGAACTATACCGACTTAGAATCACGTGGTCATTATATACCACCAATCAGATTGCTTGATTTGAGCTATCCGTTTTATAACCTATACTAAAACATTAGCAAATAGCAACAACTTCCAGGAGATGCAGTTAACCGAGGTATCAATCAGCCTTCATCTTCTTCAGCGTTCCCTCTCAGAGGCTCAGTAGTCCTCTCTCCAAACTACCTCCCCACTTCCCAGATAGATGAGGGGGCATCAATAATTCAGTGCTGGGCTGTGGGGTTAATGGGTTAGAGGGCAGGTATGTAGTGTCTGTTGGCTGGTTTGATGGTCCATTTTATTTATTTTTTTTTCTACTGCCCACCCTTTATATTGAGACAAGTACGGCACATTTACATTTACATTTAGTCATTTAGCTGACGCTTTTATCCAAAGCGACTTACATGTTCTGTACGACAAGCCATCAGGAAGGGCACAACTCTATCAGCTGAGCAACAATGTTCATCAAAGTGTTGAGTGCTACAGTGTAGGTTAGTTTATTAGGACAAGTGCATGAGAGTAAGGTTAGTTCGTTTTTTTTTTTATTCAGATAATGGTTGAAGAAGTGCGTCTTTAGTCGACGGCGAAAGATTGGACTGGTTTCGGCTGTCCTAACTGGGGTGGGTAGTTCATTCCACCATTGTGGGGCAAGGACTGAGAATAGGCGACTTCTCTTTGATGACCCTCCCGGAGCTTGGATAGGAGTAGGTCTGAGGCGGCCAGAAGATGCAGAGCGTAGGGGTCTTGAGGTGTGTAGTTAGAGACCATTGACCGAGGTAGGGGGGAGCGGTTCCCTTTGCCGCACGGTATGCTAGGTCGAGGGCACGCTGCAAAAAAATTACTTTTGGTATGGGATTACATTTTTTTGTTCATGCAAATGTCATTTGACGGTAATATGACAAATGTATCCCAAATAACAACCCATGTTTAAGAAAGAAAGATTGAATGTCTGAACCAGTATGTCTAGGTCAAAGGTAGTGAGATCACTTGTTTCAAGTTAAGATGTAGCACGTTGGATGATCACATCATCATTGCATTTTCTTCTCTTATATAAGCAAATACAGAGACCAAGTGAATCCAAAGAGGGAAAAAATAACCTAGATAAATCTAATGACGAGATAAGACAGAGAAAGAGAGGGAGAGGGGGAGAGAAAGAGGGAGAGAGAGAGGGAGAGAGAGAGAGAGAGAGGGAGAGAGAGAGGGGGAGACGGATAAAGAGAGAGGGGGAAAGAGATGGAGAGAGAAAGAGGGAGACAGAGAAAGAGAGGGAGAGAGAAGAGAGAGAGAAAGAGGGAGAGAGATATAGAGGGAGAGGGAGAGGGAGAGAGAGATTGAGAGAAGAGAGAGAGAAAGAGAGAGAAAGTATGGGAGGCAGGCAGACATTCTCAGACCCAGGGGCTCATTAAAGATTAATGGAGTGACCAGGAATCTATTGAGGCCTGTCCCTCCTACCTCACAGACACAATGCAGTGGTCCACACTGTGTGTGTGTGTGTGCAATATTTATTTAATGCCTTAATGGCATTAGGAATAAAGGAGTTTTTTTTAATGTTTCAGTTTCAGTTGTAACGACTACCAGAGGGCAACAGCTCGAACTCCCCATAGATTCGAGCAGTGGCGGCCGCTGGGTACTTCGCCACTAGGGCGCTATACCAAATATTTTGTACAGTACAGTACCACGCAAGACTCATGGCAAGACGTGAGCGATTCGACTCACGCTCACGGCAATGAATCGGCTCTTATGAACGAGTCGCTCAGCTGTTACTACAACAACACACAACCAGTCAAATAAAGTATAGTCTAGACTCTAATTCACAACTTGAAACACAATATAAATAGAAAAGTTAGAAACAAAACTCGCCCGTCTCCAAACACAGGCAGATCTCTCCCTCTCTCCTTCTCTCTCTCACACACAGCGCGACGTGGAATCGATTCGTTACACAATCAGACCTATTATATACCAAGAATAACTTCAGTATGAGTACAGGGCTGTACACATATTTTGCATATTGTTAAACGAGCCAAGGCTAGCTATTAAACTATCGATATGAATCGAAAATCTGGGACCCTGATGTAAACAAGACAAACGTCTTTCTCTGGTCTGCATCCCCTTAACAATTGTGCGTATTGAGCCGTACTGTATTGTACCCATTCTGCAATCTGTTAATAAAGTTCTCATTCATTCATTCATTCAAACATAGACGATATTGAACAAGCCATAATCCACGTATTTTCAATCCGAGAGAGCTGCAGTAGTTAAATCAATGAGCCATCGACATAGTCAGTGTGGTAAGTAACGTTATTATTGCATCCAAGATTGATACACGGCTGGCTAGGCAGTTGGTAGTCATAGTCTTGTGTTATAAAATAAATAAACAATCAGCAATGTCTCGCTTCATGAATGGCCAGCACAGCAGTAGCCTAACAGTACTGCTCCTAAAAAAAACGATTTACAAACGTTAACGTTAAGCACAGAGAGAGAGAGAGAGAGAGAGAGAGAGAGAGAGAGAGAGAGAGAGAGAGAGAGAGAGAGAGAGAGAGAGAGAGAGAGAGAGAGAGAGAGAGAGAGACTCACTGTTTAGTTGAAACGTCCAGGGCAGGAGAGCTTGATAAACGTGTATAATCCGCCATATAGCTTGTTAGCCAAGTGTTAGCTCAGCTGAGCTCGTTAGCACAACACTCAACAAGTACATTCCTTTGTCCATTTCCGCTCGAACAGACTGCAAACTACCTGGCGTTCTATCGCCATGCTCTAAGACAAACTCTAACCTTAACCAACTTTGAAAGAGTGCCTAAGCTTAACAGTCTAAAGAACTTGCAGTCACGGCACGGCACGCTCTAAGACAAACAACAGTCCTAGACCAACCTAGGAACCAAGCTAGAAGCTAGAATTGGAACATTAGAAATTGGATTCGGCCAATCAGAGATCGTCTCTGTGAAATTCTGCCATGGAATAAAATACTGGCGTCGGCCAATCAGAGAGCGTCTCCGCGAAATGCGGCTATGGAAATTCTTCACGGAAGTTCACGCTGCTGGCTAGACCGCTTCAAATCGCGCTCGGATTCCAACATAATAGTCATATTTCAACGCACAACACCGTATGCACTGATTGGCTGTGACGGAGACAGCGATCAAACTGTGACGCGCACTCAGAGCGCTATCGCGTATAGCCCGGGCCGAGAAATACGAAAAAATTAAAAAAAAAAAAAAAAAAACGTGATGTCACTTCCTGCTCTGGAAAACGATGTTTTTTTTATTTAGATAATAACGTTATATTGTGCATTGGAAATACAAACATACTTAAAATGAGTAAATATTATTAATTTTAAACATGTTTATATAATTTATAGGGCTATAAAACACAAAAACGAAAAAGTTTTATTGTCTTCTTCTCTGATTTAACAGCAGCTGGCCAGCAGGTGGGTCGGCGCCCTAGCGCCCCTAGTGGTAGAGCCGCCACTGGATTCGAGTGAGAGGGGTCACACACACTATGTTCCTATAGCTTTTTTCCTAAGCACTTCGCCGTAGATGCAGCTTAGCATGTTTTTGTGGCTTCCCTATGATTCTAGAGGCCAAATTCACTATCCTCTGCAACTTATTCCTTCCTTTTATGTTCAGTATTTTGAATCACTGTCAACTCACGTATTTCTGTCTCTTTTTGCTTTTTCAACTGAACACTGTATCCTGAACAAGGCTGTTTTACATTTGATACGGGAAGAATCCACATCCACAACACACTGGATTCAAAGGTATAGTCCGCCACCAATTGGGCCCATCGACATTACGCATTCTGTTCCATCTGGATGCAAAGCAGCTGATGGGAGATAAGCACGGTTGTTGTTGTTTTTATTCGTTTTCTCAGGGCTCCTTCCACCTCAAACTCCCACTTAACATAATTCCCCTTTAAAGTTCCCCGTAAGCAGATTGAAAGATGAGGAGAGGACCTCTGTATATGGCAGGCCAGTGCCATGCATATGTTATTTTCTCATTTCATTTATTACAACATACTAAAATATACTATTGAGCCCTGCTCAGCAAAAACACGCTGGTTTTCAGAGGCTGCCTGTCCTGCAGCGAAAAAAAGGAAAAAGCAGAGCGGGTTAGAAGTGGAAGAGGACGTTTAAAAAGTCATAGATATCTAGACGAAGGAGAGAGAGAGAGAGACGGACGACAAGAAGAGACTGCATTTGTCTGCCTCTCAATCCTGTGGCTGCCCCGAGTATTTCTGGCATCTAACAACTCTTATTATGCCGTGTCTATAACGAACAAATACCAGAGATGCAGTGGAGTTATGCAAAAGTCATTGTCATCTTTGATGTCTTCTGAAACCAGTCTCTCCTGTGAGCTCACATGGGTGTCCTATAGGCTGGATGTGAGTAAAGCCAATTACCAATAGCAGTATAGATCAGGACCCCAGGGAGTTTAACACTCCACCTGAGGCCCAGAGGTCAGGGGTCAGCAACCTGTAGCATGTGTATCAAAGTCAAGGTCATCCACACTGCATAACACACACACACATACACACACACACACACACACACACACACACACACACACACACACACACACACAGAACACACATACACACATATAAGACATGCACACATAAAACACACACACATAGAACATATACACGCACATATATAAAACACACACACACACACACACACACACACACACACACACACACACACACACACACACACACACACACACACACACACACACACACACACACACACACACACACACACACACACACACACACACACACACACACACACACGATTAATTAAAGTGATTAATTGCCTTACCAGCGCATGCGGCATGCGTAGAAGTTACCCTATTAAGTGGAGACAAAAATACACTTTCCTATCACAAAATGTTCCTTTTGTAACCGAATGAACCAATTTCATGCTGTAAATTATTTACCGGTGACTTCAAACATGAAAGCGAACAATAATATGTAGGCTATGACCTTGACACCATAACCTCCTGCACTCAGACCTCGACACCATAACACTCAGACCGTGACACCATGACACTCAGACCGTGACACCATGACACTCAGACCGCCGTGACACCATGACACTCAGACCGTGACACCATGACACTCAGACCGTGACACCATGACACTCAGACCATGACACCATAACACTCAGACCGTGACACCATGACACTCAGACCGTGACACCATGACACTCAGACCGTGACACTCAGACCGTGACACCATGACACTCAGACCGTGACACCATGACACTCAGACCGTGACACCATGACACTCAGACCGTGACACTCAGACCGTGACACCATGACACTCAGACCGTGACACCATGACACTCAGACCGTGACACTCAGACCGTGACACCATGACACTCAGACCGTGACACCATGACACTCAGACCGTGACACCATGACACTCAGACCGTGCCACCATGACACTCAGACCGTGACACCATAACACTAGTGACATCGTGCCACAGACGGCGTGACGCGGAGGGCTCAGTACTCAGTACCGTGTGTCCCCGCGGCTCAACCACAACAAGACCGGCGGTAATCACAACATCCCACCCGAGTATTAACTCTGACACCGAGGACCTCCCTCTCTTTCTCGCTCTCTCTCCCCCGGAGTCCCTGTCGCTCACGGCTCCGTCTAATAGGTCCCATTAGATCACATTAGATTACATTAGATCAGATTACAGTGCAGTACAACGAACTCGTAGCACGATCACCGTAACACCCACTCTACTCACTTTAAACACTTTAAACACTTTAACACACTTTATATTTATTAGCAAAGAGATTTGCACTACAATTCATACCTCATTGCACCTTACCCTAAGTTGAACCTGATCCCATTGCTGCATTGTACCTCACTGTTACTCATTCTTTTACTCTGTATTGTATATTGTATATGTATATTGATTGACTGAACACTTTTTGTTTACTTACTCTTGACTTTTTTCTATTTTTTTACTTTTTATCTATTTTATCTAGCACACACACAAGCTCATACAGAAAAAAGCATTTCATGGAAAAGTATTCTGTATTTTACTATGACAACTATTAATGAAACTTGAAACTTGAACTTGAAAAGAAGTTTGGTATCCAACCCGAGTGCAAATGTAACAGTAAAGTGCAATAGTTATATATACAATGTGCAGGTGATTAAACTGGGTATAAAATATACAAATTAGTACTACTGAGTGTAGTGATAATCAGATGTATGTACAGAGTTGTACTATTATTATGTACAGTGATACAGGTATAAAGACACTATGGTAGTAAGTCATACTGGCCAGCAGTGTAACTAGTACGATATATGTACATAATAGATATAGTA
>NW_028169846.1:0-5000 GCF_963971535.1 Notolepis coatsorum | reverse complement strand
ACCGGTCCGTGTAACTAATTGTGTATTTGTTGTACTGTGTATCAGTTGTACTGTGTAGCTAACTGTGTATATATGTTGTACTGTGTAGCTAACTGTGTATATGTTGTACTGTGTAGCTAACTGTGTAGCAGTTGTACTGTGTAGCTAACTGTGTATCAGTTGTACTGTGCAGCTAACTGTGTATCAGTTGTACTGTGTAACTAACTGTGTATATGTTGTACTGTGTAGCTAACTGTGTATATGTTGTACTGTGTAGCTAACTGTGTATCAGTTGTACTGTGTAGCTAACTGTGTATCAGTTGTACTGTGTAGCTAACTGTGTATATGTTGTACTGTGTAGCTAACTGTGTATCAGTTGTACTGTGTAGCTAACTGTGTATATGTTGTACTGTGTAGCTAACTGTGTATATGTTGTACTGTGTAACTAACTGTGTATCAGTTGTACTGTGTAGCTAACTGTGTATATGTTGTACTGTGTAACTAACTGTGTATATGTTGTATGTGTAGCTAACTGTGTATATGTTGTACTGTGTAGCTAACTGTGTATAACTGTGTAGCTAACTGTGTATCAGTTGTACTGTGTAGCTAACTGTGTATCAGTTGTACTGTGTAGCTAACTGTGTATCAGTTGTACTGTGTAGCTAACTGTGTATCAGTTGTACTGTGTAGCTAACTGTGTATATGTTGTACTGTGTAGCTAACTGTGTATCAGTTGTACTGTGTAGCTAACTGTGTATCAGTTGTACTGTGTAGCTAACTGTGTATCAGGTGTACTGTGTAGCTAATTGTGTATATGTTGTACTGTGTAGCTAACTGTGTATATGTTGTACTGTGTAGCTAACTGTGTATCAGTTGTACTGTGTAACTAACTGTGTATCAGTTGTACTGTGTAACTAAGGCGATGTTCAGACTGCCAGCTCAAATCCTTTTCTTTGCATATCCAGATTGATTTTTAGAAAGGGAAGCGGCAGTTGTGATTGGAGGATCAATAAAAAGAGGGTGGGGTTTGAGAGATAGGTCAATAAAAGTATGAACTTTCTAGTCCACACCTGCTAACTGTAAAAGGACACAATCAGAGCCAACATAAACAGACTGCTAACATGACATAACCTTACGTAACCTTTAGAGGTGGCATCAGGGGCTGAACCCTCCTGACCACATCAAATAGATTGTGTAATTCTACGTACAACATATTGCATATCATGATACATTTTATACTTTTTACTTAAGTAGGCTTTCCCATATGGAAATTTACTATGGTAAAACTAGCATTCCTGTGTTTTCATTTTGGCACACTCTGATTACTATACAAATACTATAGTCACAATAGACATGATGGTTCCCAGTAAAAACCACAGGAATACTATAGGAATCCAACCGATGCAAGTCCAGCCAAGGGGGACCTCCAACCAGAGCAGCTACTTCAACCTCCAACCAGAGCAGCTACTTCAACCTCCAACCAGAGCAGCTGCTTCACCCAAACAAGGCCGCCTCTCTCTGTCTCTCAATGAACATGAACCACTGGAATCCTGCTGGTCCTGCCCCTGATATGAGTCTGACCTGTTATAGTGTCACACTGGTTCTGACTGTTATAGTGTCACACTGGTTATAATTATTCATGTCAGCAATAGGCCCATAACCCAGGAGTAGTTACTATACACCCAACTAACCCTTTCACTAGCACACTACATAAGGTTAACCCTTTCACTACCACACTACAGAAGGTTAACCCTTTCACTACCACACTACAGAAGGTTAACCCTTTCACCACCACACTACATAAGGTTAACCCTTTCACTGCCAGACTACAGAGGGTTAACCCTTTCACTACCACACTACACACACTACAGAAGGTTAACCTTTCACTACCACACTACAGAAGGTTAACATTTCACTACCACACTACAGACGGTTAACCTTTCACTACCACACTACAGAAGGTTAACCCTTTCACTACCACACTACAGAAGGTAACATTTCACCACCACACTACAGAAGGTTAACCCTTTCACTATCAAACTACAGAAGGTTAACCTTTCACTACCACACTACAGAAGGTTAACCTTTCACTACCACACTACAGAAGGTTAACCTTTCACTACCACACTACAGAAGGTTAACCTTTCACTACCACACTACAGACGGTTAACCTTTCACTACCACACTACAGACGGTTAACCTTTCACCACCACACTACAGAAGGTTAACCTTTCACTACCACACTACAGAAAGGTTAACCTTTCACTACCACACTACAGACGGTTAACCTTTCACCACCACACTACAGAAGGTTAACCTTTCACTACCACACTACAGAAGGTTAACTCTTTCACTACCACACTACAGACGGTTAACCATTTCACTATCACACTACAGACGGTTAACCTTTCACTACCACACTACAGACGGTTACCGTCTGTAGTGTGGTAGTGAAAGGTTAACCTTCTGTAGTGTGGTTGTGAAAGGGTTAACCCTTTGTCGTGTGGCAGTGAAAGGGTAAACATTCTGTATTGTCGCAGTGAAAGGGTTAATCATTTGGTAGCGTGGTAGTGAAAGGGCTAGCGACTGTTGGGACTGCGACTACACCAGTATAGAGACACAACATGTGGCCTGTTCGATAACCACTAACCACCAGTCAACGCCTGTCTGTCCATATCCCTTCTTGAAATCCTGCTCATTATTCACTGAGTCATGTTACGTAATATCTCAACTCTGATCACGATTCCCCTACAACCTCCTACCTCTGTTCATGTCCATGTTCACGTCTCCACTCAACCCATCCACGTAAAAAAAAAAGAGAAAAAAAATGTTTGGGGATTCCATTCATTTGAATGTTAGGAGTCTAATCCAGACATGAGACATTTTGAGTGATCCCAGTGTCTTAGTACATTAGGTGAGTCATGGAGTCAAGAACAAGTGTCAGGGACTGGGATGTGGCTCTGGTGGGAGGGGGGGGTGGCGGGGAGGGGGGGCTACGATCTGTTGAGTGGATCATATCAGAAGGGGGGGGGGGGGGGCTACAATCTGTTCAGAGTGGATCATATCAGAGGTGGTGAGGGGGGCTACAATCTGTTCAGAGTGGATCATATCAGAGGGGGGGTGGGGGGGGCTACGATCTGTTCAGAGTGGATCATATCAGAGGGGGGGGGGGGCTACAATCTGTTTAGAGTGGATCATATCAGAGGGGGGGGGGGGGGGCTACAATCTGTTTAGAGTGGATCATATCAGAGGGGGTGGGGGGGGGCTACAATCTGTTTAGAGTGGATCATATCAGAGGGGGGGGGGGGGGGGCTACGATCTGTTCAGAGTGGATCATATCAGAGGGGGGGGGGGGGGCTACGATCTGTTCAGAGTGGATCATATCAGAGGGGGGGGGGGGGGGGCTACGATCTGTTCAGAGTGGATCATATCAGAGGGGGTGAGGGGGGGGGGCTACGATCTGTTCAGAGTGGATCATATGAGAGGGGGTGAGGGGGGGGGGCTACGATCTGTTCAGAGTGGATCATATGAGAGGGGGTGAGGGGGGGGGGCTACAATCTGATCAGAGTGGATCATATCAGAAGGGGGGGGGGGGGGGGGGGGCTACAATCTGATCAGAGTGGATCATATCAGAAGGGGGGGGGGGGGGGGGGGGTGGGGCTACGATCTGTTCAGAGTGGGATCATATCAGAGGGGGGGGGGGGGGGCTACGATCTGATCAGAGTGGATCATATCAGAGGGGGGGGGGGGGAGGGGGGGGGGGCTACGATCTGATCAGAGTGGATCATATCAGAAGGGGGGGGGGTGGGGGGGGGTGGCTACAATCTGATCAGAGTGGATCATATCAGAAGGGGGGGGGAGGGGGGGCTTACGATCTGTTCAGAGTGGATCATATCAGAGGGGGGGGGGGGGGGGGGTGGGGGGCTACAATCTGTTCAGAGTGGATCATATCAGAAGGGGGGGGGGGGCTTGGGCTACGATCTGTTCAGAGTGGATCATATCAGAGGGGGGGGGGGGCTTACAATCTGATCAGAGTGGATCATATCAGAGGGGGGGGTGGGCTACAATCTGTTCAGAGTGGATCATATCAGAGGTGGGGGGGGGCTACAATCTGATCAGAGTGGATCATATCAGAGGGGGGGGGGTGGGCTACAATCTGATCAGAGTGGATCATTATCAGATATGGGGGGGTGGGCTACAATCTGTCAGAGTGGATCATATCAGAAGGGGGGGGGGGGGCTACAATCTGATCAGAGTGGATCATATCAGAGGGGGGGGGGGGGCTACAATCTGATCAGAGTGGATCATAGGGGGTGGGGGGGCTACAATCTGATCAGAGTGGATCTCTTTTATCCATTAAATAAATCCATTTATTTAACCATCCATTACAATGTCTTCCTCACATTTTACCCGTTCACTCACGCGTTCACACACCGACGGCGGAGGCGACCACGCACGGTGCAAACCTGCTCACCGGGAGCAGTTAGGGCAGTGATGCCACAGATTACTTGTAAAAGTAATCCGATTACTGATTACTGATTACTCCTTTAAAAGTAATCCAACCAAGTTACTTTACTGATTACTTGATTATCAGAGTAACTTAGTTACTTTGAAAGTAACTAGGTTACGAAGTCGTCGTCGTTCCCCCAACAGTTTTTTTTAAAACGCTTTATTGAAAGTGCATAAATTGTTTTTAACTTGTTTCTCTGCACATAACGTAAATTGTTAAACTAGTGCTTCAGCTTCTGTACCATCAAGTATGGTAAAGCAACAGTCTATGATGCTCACAGCATTAGAGCAGCCAGCCAGTGGTTGTACAAAACCAGTGTATCCATTCACATCTAACAAATGCAGGCTGAACTATTCAATTATATCAACTGTAACTATTAAATTGTTTTTATAAATGTCTCTCTATAAACATACAATCAGTCTCTCTTTAACATGTAAATTAACTGTAAATCTGGCAAATAAGAGCTTTTGCTCTGCCACCATCAAATATACATTAATCAATAGGGAAAGAA